>NW_021193194.1:13733-16335 GCF_002162155.2 Triticum dicoccoides | reverse complement strand
GTCCCGAGGCTATTTTAGGTGCTGCGTCACCTTATTATTGGGCCAGGCCCATGTAATTTCGAAATACATAAGTATAGGCTATTTTCAGAGTCCGTATGTGTGGGGAAACAAGAGATAGGGTTGATTTCGGACCCCTCCACCAAGGGCCACGAAATTCCCCCCTCTTCCTCCATATATACAGCCCTTAGGGCATCGTTTAGACTTTGGGTTTTGTTTAGATTAAAAGTTCGCCATAGCTGCAACTTCGCGTACTTCGTTTGTGTTCAACGACCAGACAAAGGCGTCACAGAACCCCACCTTGATCAATAAATCTTTCATCTTATATTCGCAATATCCAGATTGCAATCTCAGTTTCTTGCTTGTTCTTCGTTTGCTCGCAGGAAACAGACCCTCGTGGTCAGGTTGATCGTGCTCCGGCGTGGTCAATAACCTCTCGGAGTTGGTTTAGCGAATGCTAAGGCGCGACGTCCTCGCACGTTCGTAGTCGGATCGTCAAAGTCGACTTCCACCAAAGCGATATCCATCATCTCATCGAAAGACGGGACACCTTTGCCTCTATCAAGTGGTATCAGATTTCCAGGTTGCTCGGTGAGATTTTACAGTTTTTCGTAGTTTAGATCGAGTCTGTTCTTCATACCTACAGTCCACGAAAAAGCCACAAAAAAATTTAGGGTTAGTTCATCATATCCGAACCAATCTGAGCCTTTGCATAATCTTTTTAAGGTTTTGCTTTGTTGAATTTGCGGTTGCATCGTCGTGTCTAGTTGCTGGTCTTAGAGTCTAGTCTTTTAGAGTTTCGAGTTGTGGTCATAAGTTGTCACGCCGCCGCCGCACCATCATCATCGCCCCTGCCATCTACCACCACCGCTTATCCGCCACCGCTCCGAATCCGTATCCATATACCACCACCAGTCAGTGTCCATATACCACCACCGATCCATATCCATATACTACCACCGCTTCCACCACCGCTGCCATATACCACCACCATATATCCACCACCAATCCGAGTTCCTTGCATATTAGGTTTGTTTTCGAGATCCATCTAGATTCCGATTCGTGTTTCCTTGCCGGAGTAGGTTTCGGAAAAAAAAAGAGAGTCGGGTAGCCACGCTCCGTTTAGGCCCAAAATTTTTCGAAAACGCATTTTTCGAAAAAATTTCTGGCTATCCTATTTTTAGGTGTTTCTGAGTGTTTTGAGACAGGTGCCTTTATAGGAAGTTTTTTTTGACCCGTTTCCAGTTTTTGGGTCCGGGCAGTCGAAAAAAAAAAATTTGGTCGAAAAAATTTCGTGCCCATCCTGTCCGTTTGAGCTAGGAAGAGTTTTGAGACACTCGCCATTATAGTGATTTTTCGCAAAAAAAAGCAGCGCAAAAAAAAAGAGCGCAAAAAAAAGAGTGAAAAAAAATTCAGAGTGTGCTTTTCCCTTGTTTACGTGCCGCGTCGTGATTTTGTTGGTGTTCTAGGCTCGCGTCTCTAGCACAGTCTAGCCTAGGACCAGCACAGTACCGTCGTTGAGCGTTTATTCAACTTTGCATCTCTGAATTGATTATTGCTGACCCTTTTTGCTACCATACTATAAGCCTTCCCAGCTCCACATACATGTACGTCGTGTGTTTGACTCTCCCTGGTAATCGCTCTATCCAAGCTTTGAGAGTTTTTGACTACAACGGTTGCCGATCACCGCCTGCTGCTGGGTAAGAACTGGTAAGAAATTGAGTTTTGCTTGACGGATTTGTGACACCCACCACCACCACTTGTTCGTAGTCTGTAGGATCATATTCTTGTGTGTTTCTATTGCTGCTAACCATGCCAGGATCACAAGCCGACGAGATTGACTGGGAGAATTTATCGAACAAGGAGCTTCATGATAAGTTTCAGCAAATGATGACTGAACAGGTGCAAGATGTGTTGAACAATTTTGAAGAGGCCATGGAGAAGATCACTGGCCTTGAGAAGACGTTCGAAACAAAGCTCGATAACAGATTTAATGAATTGCTCGCGCGTCTCCCACCACCACCACCCGCTGCACCTAACGCACCTCTCCAACAACAACAACAACGACTACCTCCACGTCGCGAAATAGACCTTCGCCGAGCGAGCCGTGTTCCTCTTGCGTTTGGCCAAACTGTGGCTCCTGCTACTGCTGTTGCTGGTACCTAGGAGGATGATGAGTATGCGGGTGACTATGAGGATGAGGTTGATCAAAATCAGATCTACGAGCAGCCACCAGCACCACCACCAGCAGGTCGACCTCAGGTATATATTCGTAATGGTAGGCCTGCACCACCACCTCAGGTACGAGATGATGTCCATATTCCTAAACTGAAATTGAATATTCCACCATTTGAGGGTAGATATGTTCCTGATATATATCTTACTTGGGAGTTAGAAACTGAACAACGATTTACATGTTTACAATATCCTGAGGAGAGACGAGTTGCTGCTGCTGTTTGTGCTTTCACTAGTTTTGCATGTGTATGGTGGTCTGAACATTGTAGATTGTATCCTATTCCAACTACTTGGGCTGCTTTGAAAACTGCTATGCGTACGCGTTGGGTTCCACCATATTATCAACGTGAATTGCTTCAAAAATTGCAGC
>NW_021193194.1:0-13723 GCF_002162155.2 Triticum dicoccoides | reverse complement strand
TCTTGCAAAAGTAGCAAACGAAGAGAAGACTCGGGAATGCATAGTTTGTTAGCTCTCATAAGATAACCATCCTTGATGTAATATCGTTCCCAAGATGTATGCGTCAAACATTTAGCATAATGAGGTGCAAAAGATGGATCATTGGCATACAAGTCTTTTATGTGTTCAAAGCCAATGACATTCAACTCAAGTTTAGTCACAAGCGTGCATATGCGAGAAAGTGCATCGGCAACTACATTTTCCTTACCCTTAATGTACTTAATCACATATGGGAAAGATTCAATAAATTCACTCCATTTTGCATGACGCTTGTTCAATTTAGTTTGACCTTTTAAGTACTTAAGCGTTTCATGATCGGTATGGATGACAAATTCATGAGGTCTAAGATAATGTTCCCAAACATGTAGGACACGCACTAAATCATACAATTCTTTGTCATATACGGGATAGTTAAGTTGAGCACCGGAGAGTTTTTCACTAAAATAAGCAATGGCTTGTTTTTCTTGTATCAAAACTCCGCCAATTCCGGTACCACTTGCATCACAATGAACCTCAAAAGTTTTGTCAAAATTGGGCAAAGCAAGAATCAGAGCATGAGTAAGCAAAGACTTGAGCTCATCAAAAGCGGTTGATTGCAAAGTTCCCCAAACAAAAGGAGTATCCTTCTTGCTCAAGGCATGCAAAGGAGCGGCTATTGTGCTAAAGTTTTTCACAAATCGGCGATAAAATCCTGCAAGGCCAAGGAAACTACGCACTTGTTGCAAATTGGTTGGTTGGGGCCAAGTTTTAATTGCCTCAATTTTAGTTTCGTCAACATGAACACCTTTTGAAGAGACAAAAAATCCCAAGAAAACCACTTTGTCAACACCAAACCTGCATTTTTTTAAATTTGCATAAAGGCTTTCCTTGCGAAGGGTTTGCAAAACAGATTTAACATGATTAATATGGTCTTTCATTGTTTTGCTAAACACAAGAATGTCATCAAAGTAAACCACAACAAATACTCCAATGTAAGGTCTAAGCACATGATGCATAAGACGCACGAAGGTACCGGGAGCTTCCGATAAACCCATAGGCATAACTAACCACTCATATAAGCCAAATTTGGTTTTAAAAGCAGTTTCCATTCATCACCTTCTTGAATGCGAATTTGATAATAGCCACTTTTAAGATCTATTTTTGAGAAAAAGTTGGCTCCACTAAGTTCATCAAGCATATCATCTAAGCGAGGAATGCGATGCCTATAGCGAACGGTAATAGCATTTATAGGTCTACAATCGGAACACAAGCGGAAACTTCCATCGGGCTTAGGCACAAGTATAACGGGAACGGCACAAGGGCTTAAGCTTTCACGTACATGACCGTTGTCGATGAGTTTTTGTACTTGCCGTTGAATCTCCTTGGTTTCTTCGGGATTGACTCGGTATGGAGCTTTGTTTGGAAGTGGCGCTCCGGGGATGAGGTCGATTCGGTGCTCAATGCCTCGTAGAGGAGGTAGACCCGGAGGTAGCTCGTCGGGGAAAACATCTTGGAATTCCTGCAAAAGAGATTGAAACACTAAAGGTAGCTCGTGAGAAGTGTTAGTTTTTGGTTCTCCATCCTTGCACACAAGGACAAAGTGCATCACACTCGATGGGTTCTGAAGAGGACATCAATACCATTGTTACACCCACAGGCCCTGCTGCTATACATACTGGACCAATTACTAGAGCTCGCGCACGCCAACTAAATTACCAGGTACTTTCGTTTCTTGGTAATGATTCTAATGTTCATGAGAATATGATGCTGCCTAAATTGGATACATTTGTTTTGCTTACAAATGAAGGGCCTAGCTTGGAGAAGGATGAACAGTGGAGCAAGAACAAGCATGGAGATGATGGCATGCGCAAGGGGAACAAGAACGGAGTTACAAGTGATGATTTCAGGACTTTGAAGCCACCATAATGGGTGCATGAAGCCTTGGACGAAATATACAAGATGCCACTTCATAAATTTTGTCCCGAGGCTATTTTAGGTGCTGCGTCACCTTATTATTGGGCCAGGCCCATGTAATTTCGAAATACATAAGTATAGGCTATTTTCAGAGTCCGTATGTGTGGGGAAACAAGAGATAGGGTTGATTTCGGACCCCTCCACCAAGGGCCACGAAATTCCCCCCTCTTCCTCCATATATACAGCCCTTAGGGCATCGTTTAGACTTTGGGTTTTGTTTAGATTAAAAGTTCGCCATAGCTGCAACTTCGCGTACTTCGTTTGTGTTCAACGACCAGACAAAGGCGTCACAGAACCCCACCTTGATCAATAAATCTTTCATCTTATATTCGCAATATCCAGATTGCAATCTCAGTTTCTTGCTTGTTCTTCGTTTGCTCGCAGGAAACAGACCCTCGTGGTCAGGTTGATCGTGCTCCGGCGTGGTCAATAACCTCTCGGAGTTGGTTTAGCGATTGCTAAGGCGCGACGTCCTCGCACGTTCGTAGTCGGATCGTCAAAGTCGACTTCCACCAAAGTGAAATCCACCATCTCATCGAAAGACGGGACACCTTTGCCTCTATCAAGTGGTATCAGATTTCCAGGTTGCTCGGTGAGATTTTACAGTTTTTCGTAGTTTAGATCGAGTCTGTTCTTCATACCTACAGTCCACGAAAAAGCCACAAAAAAAATTAGGGTTAGTTCATCATATCCGAACCAATCTGAGCCTTTGCATAATCTTTTTAGGGTTTTGCTTTGTTGAATTTGCGGTTGCATCGTCGTGTCTAGTTGCTGGTCTTAGAGTCTAGTCTTTTAGAGTTTCGAGTTCTGGTCATAAGTTGTCACGCCGCCGCCGCACCATCATCATCGCCCCTGCCATCTACCACCACCGCTTATCCGCCACCGCTCCGAATCCGTATCCATATACCACCACCGATTCATATACCACCACCGATTCATATCCATATCTGATGAGGACATCAATACAATTGTTACACCCACAGCCCCTGCTGCTATACATACTGGACCAATTACTAGAGCTCGTGCACGCCAACTAAATTACCAGGTACTTTCGTTTCTTGGTAATGATTCTAATGTTCATGAGAATATGATGCTGCCTAAATTGGATACATTTGTTTTGCTTACAAATGGAGGGCCTAGCTTGGAGAAGGATGAACATTGGAGCAAGAACAAGCATGGAGATGATGCCATGCGCAAGGGGAACAAGAACGGAGTTACAAGTGATGATTTCAGGACTTTGAAGCCACCATAATGGGTGCATGAAGCCTTGGACGAAATATACAAGATGCCACTTCACAAATTTCGTCCCGAGGCTATTTTAGGTGCTGCGTCACCTTATTATTGGGCCAGGCCCATGTAATTTCGAAATACATAAGTATAGGCTATTTTTAGAGTCCGTATGTGTGGGGAAACAAGAGATAGGGTTGATTTCGGACCCCTCCACCAAGGGCCACGAAATTCCCCCCCTCTTCCTCCATATATACAGCCCTTAGGGCATCGTTTAGACTTTGGGTTTTGTTTAGATTAAAAGTTCGCCATAGCTGCAACTTCGCGTACTTCGTTTGTGTTCAACGACCAGACAAAGGCGTCACAGAACCCCACCTTGATCAATAAAGCTTTCATCTTATATTCGCAATATCCAGATTGCAATCTCAGTTTCTTGCTTGTTCTTCGTTTGCTCGCAGGAAACAGACCCTCGTGGTCAGGTTGTTCGTGCTCCGGCGTGGTCAATAACCTCTCGGAGTTGGTTTAGCGATTGCTAAGGCGCGACGTCCTCGCACGTTCGTAGTCGGATCGTCAAAGTCGACTTCCACCAAAGCGATATCCATCATCTCATCGAAAGACGGGACACCTTTGCCTCTATCACACTACTTTGATCACACCACCTATTTTAGAGGACTACGTTGATAATTTGACTTTGCCATGTGATCAAACAACTGAAATACCAACAATTTTGAGTGCACCCATTGAATTAACTATTGATGCAAAAGAACCAATGTTTAATCATTTTGATATGACCTCTAATCTTGGTGATGATTCTGTGTTGAATGACTTATTGCATGTTTGCTTATTTAAGCATGTTGTAGCATGTAAATTTGATGCAAGTAAGGTTTATTCACCAATGTTGGGATGGTTTAATGATGAACATTGTCAATCTTTTGAAATGAATAAGAGCTTCACTTATATGTGCAAACTGAGTTGCAATATTTTCATGCCTTCTACTTCTTGAGCTAATTTTTTGGCTTTAGATTTTATGAACTATGCAAGTTACTCATCTATTCAAGTGTCATATATGCAAAAATCAAGGGAAGTAAAAATGGATGACATATACATATACAACATGTACACCTTGTCTCTTTTGTTAGCCACATTTCAGATTAAGCAACGCCGAGGACGGCTTTATTTTCAAGAAGGGGAGGATGATGAGGACATGACTACCTTGGATATGACCAAAAATATTGCATATATGCATATTTGTCAGGTGATTTCTAGTGCAAACTATTCAATAATCTATTTATGTTATCCAGAACAAAAATACTTCACACACTTTTGTGTTTTGTCTAATTGCAGGTGTATGGGACATTTGTACAATCCACATATGAAGATAAGGAAGAAAGAGATGTTTATTTGCTGTCCAAAAAGTTCTCTCACGTCACTTTTGGCCCAAGAGAAGATAGAGTCCAAGTCTCTCACGTTCTGGATTCAGATTCGGACTGCACAGACACACATGACTCAAAACAGACACAAGTTTTTCATACGGACTCCGAATTGGGTGATTCTTTTTTTGTTGGAAACTAGATTTCGTGCACTTTCCAACCCAATTGGAATCACCTTCAAATTCGTCCGGAGCGTTGAGTTGTGGACGAAACAATCTGATGCTGCAGCAGAATCCGAGTCAAACTACAAGTCCAAAGGTGTTACATCACCTCCACTTGGGCCCATTGGCCTTGTACGACCTAGATTTAGTTTTAGGCTGCCTTGGGACGTCCTCCCACCTCCTTGGCCTCCACCCCTTGCTCCTATATAAGTAGATCCATCTAGTAGCTTTTCCTTGGGATTTGTTTAGTTAAAAGTTAGCCATTGCAACTTCGTGTACTTTGTTTGTGTCCAACGACCAGACCAAGACCGCTTCCGGATCCCCACCATTATCAATACTTCATATATATTTGCAATATTCAGATTGCTTTATCATATTCTTGCTCGTTCTTCGATTGCTTGCAGGAATAGACCTTCGTGGTCAGGCTGACCGTGCTTCCAGCATCGTCAGTAACCTCAGGAGATTGGTTTAGCGATTGCTA
Organism: Triticum dicoccoides; assembly: GCF_002162155.2. NCBI lineage: Eukaryota > Viridiplantae > Streptophyta > Magnoliopsida > Poales > Poaceae > Triticum > Triticum dicoccoides. The sequence goes on along the minus strand of NW_021193194.1, from coordinate 8,432 downwards.
AGGCGCAACGTCGTGCACGTTTGTAGTCGGATCATCAAAGTCGTCTCCACCAAATCGATAGTTATCATCTCATCGAAAGATCGGGACCCTCGCCTCTATCAAGTGGTATCAGTTTTCAGGTTGCTCGGTGAGAATTTCCAGTTTTCCTAGATTAGATTTATTTTCTTACCTATTGTCCAAGAAAAAGCCACAAAAAAGAGTTAGATCTATTCATCCTTGGTCCAAGCCAGTCTGAGCCTTTGCAATTTTCTTTTCATTGCTTGCATAGTTGAATTATCGGTTGCATCGTCGTGTCGAGTTGCTGGTCTTAGTGTCTAGTTCCTTTAGAGTTTCGAGTTCTATTCACATTAGTCACGCAGCCGCTGCATCATTATCCCATCCGCTGTCCACCATCCAATCCACTAATTTCCACCACGTGCTACGCACTGTTTGATAGAGGCAAAGGTGTCCCGTCTTTCGATGAGATGGTGGATTTCGCTTTGGTGGAAGTCGACTTTGACGATCCGACTACGAACGTGTGAGGACGTCGCGCCTTAGCAATCGCTAAACCAACTCCGAGAGGTTATTGACCACGCCGGAGCACGATCAACCTGACCACGAGGGTCTGTTTCCTGCGAGCAAACGAAGAACAAGCAAGAAACTAAGATTGCAATCTGGATATTGCGAATATAAGATGAAAGCTTTATTGATCAAGGTGGGGTTCTGTGACGCCTTTGTCTGGTCGTTGAACACAAACGAAGTACGCGAAGTTGCAGCTATGGCGAACTTTTAATCTAAACAAAACCCAAAGTCTAAACGATGCCCTAAGGGCTGTATATATGGAGGAAGAGGGGGGAATTTCGTGGCTCTTGGTGGAGGGGTCCGAAATCAACCCTATCTCTTGTTTCCCCACACATACGGACTCTAAAAATAGCCTATACTTATGTATTTCGAAATTACATGGGCCTGGCCCAATAATAAGGTGACGCAGCACCTAAAATAGCCTCGGGACGAAATTTATGAAGTGGCATCTTGTATATTTCGTCCAAGGCTTCATGCACCCATTATGGTGGCTTCAAACTCCTGAAATCATCACTTGTAACTCCGTTCTTGTTCCCCTTGCGCATGCCATCATCTCCATGCTTGTTCTTGCTCCAATGTTCATCCTTCTCCAAGCTAGGCCCTTCATTTGTAAGCAAAACAAATGTATCCAATTTAGGCAGCATCATATTCTCATGAACATTAGAATCATTACCAAGAAACGAAAGTACCTGGTAATTTAGTTGGCGTGCACGAGCTCTAGTAATTGGTCCAGTATGTATAGCAGCAGGGGCTGTGGGTGTAACAATTGTATTGATGTCCTCATCAATAAGTTGTCACGCCGCCACCGCACCATCATCATCACCCTTGTCACCTACCACCACCGCTCCGAATCCGTATCCATATACCACCACCAATCCGTATCCATATACCACCACCGATCCATATCCATATATTACCACCGCTGCCATATACCACCACCGCTGCCATATACCACCACCATATATCCATCACCAATCCGAGTTCCTTGCATATTAGGTGTGTTTTTGAGATCCATCTAGATTCCGATTCGTGTTTCCTTGCCGGAGTAGGTTTCGGGAAAAAAAAGAGTTTGGAAACCACCCTCCGTTTAGGCCCAGAATTTTTCGAAAACGCATTTTTCGAAAAAATTTCTGGCTATCCTATTTTTAGGTGTTTCTGAGTGTTTTGAGACAGGTGCCATTATAGGAAGTTTTTTTTGACCCGTTTCCAGTTTTTGGGTCTGGGCAGTCGAAAAAAAAAATTGGTCGAAAAAATTTCGTGCCCATCCTGTCAGTTTGACCTAGGAAGAGTTTTGAGACACTCGCCATTATAGTGATTTTTCGCAAAAAAAAAGCAGCGCAAAAAAATAGCGCAAAAAAAAGAGCGAAAAAAAAATCCAGAGTGTGCTTTTTCCCTTGTTTACGTGCCGCGCCGTGATTTTGTTGGTGTTCTAGGCTCGCGTCTCTAGCACAGTCTAGCCTAGGACCAGCACAGTACCGTCGTTGAGCGTTTATTCAACTTTGCATCTCTGAATTGATTATTGCTGACCCTTTTTGCTACCATATTATAAGCCTTCCCAGCTCCACATACATCTACGTCGTGCGTTTGACTCTCCCTGGTAATCGCTCTATCCAAGCTTTGAGAGTTTTTGACTACAACGGTTGCCGATCACCGCCTGCTGCTGGGTAAGAACTGGTAAGAATTTGAGATTTGCTTGACGGATTTGTGACACCCACCACCACCTCTTGTTAGTAGTCTGTAGGATCATATTCTTGTGTGTTTCTATTGCTGCTAACCATGCCAGGATCACAAGCCGACGAGACTGACTGGGAGAACATGACAAATAAGGATTTGCATGATAAATTTCAGCAAATGATGAGTGAACAGGTGCAAGACGTGCTAAACAGATTTGAAGAGGCCATGGAGAAGATAGATGGCATGGAGAAGACGTTCGAAACAAAGCTCGATAACAAGTTTAATGAATTGCTCGCGCGTCTTCCACCACCACCACCCGCTGCACCTAACGCACCTCTCCAACAACAACAACAACGACTACCTCCACGTCGCGAAATAGACCTCCGCCGAGCGAGCCGTGTTCCTCTTGCGTTTGGCCAAACTGTTGGTGCTGCTGTTGATACTTCTGTGGCTCCTGCTGCTGATGCGGAGGAGGATGATTATGTGGGAGATTACGAGGATGAGGTTGCTCAAAATCAGAACTACGTGCAACCACCAGCACCACCACCAGCAGGTCGACCTCAGGTATATATTCGTAATGGTAGGCCTGCACCACCACCTCAGGTACGAGATGATGTCCATATTCCTAAACTGAAATCGAATATTCCACCATTTGAGGGTAGATATGTTCCTAATATATATCTTACTTGGGAGTTAGAAGCTGAACAACGTTTTACATGTTTACAATATCCCGAGGAGAGACGGGTTGCTGCTGCTGTTTGTGCTTTCACTAGTTTTGCATGTGTCTGGTGGTCTGAACATTGTAGATTATATCCTATTCCAACTACTTGGGCTGCTTTGAAAACTGCTATGCGTACGCGTTGGGTTCCACCATATTATCAACGTGAATTGCTTCAAAAATTGCAGCGTTTAAGACAAGGAAAAAATTCTGTAGAAGAATATTATCAGGAATTACAAACTGGCATGATTCGATGTGGTATTGTTGAGGAGAATGAAGCTATGCTTGCACGTTTTCTGGGTGGATTAAATAGAGAGATTCAGACCATTCTAGACTATAAGGAGTATACTAATATCACTCGTTTATTCCATCTTGCTTGTAAAGCTGAACGTGAAGTGCAGGATCGACAAGCATTGGGGCGAACTAACTTTTCTGCAGGCCGACCTTCATCATGGACACCACGTGCATCTTCTACTTCAACTGCACCAGCACCTCCATCCGGTGCCACCTCCAGCCGTGATACAAGAAAACAGGCACAACCACCATTATCTGCCAAGAGTGCACCTGCGGGGCCTGCACAGCGTTCTTCTTCTTCCATGGCATCAACAGGGCACACAAGTGATATTATTTGTCGTCGTTGTAAGGGAGGAGGTCATTATGCGAGGGAATGCAAATCTCCGCGTGTGATGATTGCTACTGCGGATGGTGGATATGAGTCCGCTAGTGACTATGATGAGGAGACATTGGCTCTTATTACACGTGAAGAACATGGTGGAGATGATTCTGATCATGAGACGCAATACATGGCTCCTGAAGACGCTGACAGGTATGAATGTTTAGTTGCTCAACGTGTTTTGAGTGTGCAGGTCACACAAGCTGAGCAAAATCAGAGGCACAATTTGTTCCATACCAAGGGAGTTGTGAAGGAACGTTCTGTGCGCGTCATAATAGACGGAGGGAGCTGCAACAACTTGGCCAGCATGGAGATGGTGGAGAAGCTTTCTCTCACCACAAGACCACATCCACATCCTTACTACATCCAATGGTTCAACAACAGCGGCAAGGTTAAGGTAACACGTACTGTTCGTGTGCATTTTAGTATCTCTACATATGCTGATTATGTTGATTGTGATGTGGTACCTATGCAAGCATGTTCCTTATTACTTGGTAGACCATGGCAATTTGATAAAAATTCTGTACACCATGGTAGAAACAATCACTATACTCTTGTTCATAAGGATAAAAATATTACTTTGCTTCCTATGACTCCTGGTTCCATTTTGAAAGATGATATTAATAGAGCTAATAAAGCACAACAGGAGAAGAATAAGAGTGAAAATCAGATTGTGGCAAAAGAATTTGAGCAACAAATAAAGCCTAATAGTAAACCATCTAGTGTTGCTTCTGAAATTAAATTGAAAAGTGCATGTTTATTTGCCACCAAATCTGATATTGATGAGCTAGATTTCAGCAAATCTGTTTGCTATGCTTTTGTGTGCAAAGAGGCATTATTTTCATTCGAGGACGTGCCTTCCTCTTGCCTCCTGCTGTCACTAACATTTTGCAGGAGTTCGCTGACGTTTTTCCACAAGACGTGCCACCGGGATTACCGCCTATTCGAGGGATTGAGCATCAGATTGACTTAATTCCCGGTGCTTCACTGCCAAACCGTGCACCATACCGTACCAATCCAGAGGAGACGAAGGAGATTATGCGTCAAGTCCAAGAGCTTCTCGACAAAGGTTATATACGCGAATCCCTTAGTCCTTGTGCTGTTCCTATTATTCTCGTGCCGAAAAAGGATGGTACATCACGTATGTGTGTTGATTGTAGAGGCATTAATAATATTACTATTCGTTATCGTCATCCTATTCCTAGGCTAGATGATATGCTTGATGAATTGAGTGGCTCTACAATATTCTCCAAAGTTGATTTGCGTAGTGGCTACCATCAAATTCGTATGAAATTGGGAGATGAATGGAAAACAGCATTTAAAACTAAGTTTGGATTATATGAGTGGTTAGTCATGCCTTTTGGGTTAACTAATGCACCTAGTACTTTCATGAGATTGATGAACGAAGTTTTACGTGCTTTCATTGGACGATTTGTGGTAGTTTACTTTGATGACATATTGATTTATAGCAGATCTTTGGAAGAACATTTGGAACATTTACGTGCTGTTTTTATTGCTCTACGTGTTGCACGTTTGTTTGGTAACCTTGGGAAGTGCACCTTTTGCATCGACCGAGTATCTTTTCTTGGCTATGTTGTTACTCCACAGGGAATTGAAGTTGATAAAGCCAAGATTGAAGCTATTGAGAGTTGGCCGCAGCCCAAAACGGTCACACAAGTGAGGAGTTTTCTTGGCCTCGCTGGATTCTATAGGCGTTTTGATAGAGATTTCAGCACCATTGCTGCACCTCTCAATGAGCTTACAAAGAAAGATGTGCCTTTTCTTTGGGGTACTGCACAGGAAGAAGCCTTCACGGTATTGAAAGATAAGTTGACACATGCTCCTTTACTCCAACTTCCTGATTTTAATAAGACTTTTGAGCTTGAATGTGATGCTAGTGGAATTGGATTAGGAGGTGTGTTATTACAAGATGGCAAACCTGTTGCATACTTTTCTGAAAAATTGAGTGGGCCTAGTCTGAATTATTCTACTTATGATAAAGAATTATATGCTCTTGTTCGGACTTTAGAAACATGGCAACATTATTTATGGCCCAAAGAATTTGTTATACATTCTGATCATGAATCTTTGAAACATATTAAAAGTCAAGCTAAACTGAATCGTAGACATGCTAAATGGGTTGAATTCATTGAGACTTTCCCTTATGTCATTAAACACAAGAAGGGAAAAGAAAATGTTATTGCTGATGCATTGTCTCGTCGCTATACTATGCTTTCACAACTTGACTTCAAAATATTTGATAGAGGCAAAGGTGTCCCGTCTTTCGATGAGATGGTGGATTTCGCTTTGGTGGAAGTCGACTTTGACGATCCGACTACGAACGTGCGAGGACGTCGCGCCTTAGCAATCGCTAAACCAACTCCGAGAGGTTATTGACCACGCCGGAGCACGATCAACCTGACCACGAGGGTCTGTTTCCTGCGAGCAAACGAAGAACAAGCAAGAAACTAAGATTGCAATCTGGATATTGCGAATATAAGATGAAAGCTTTATTGATCAAGGTGGGGTTCTGTGACGCCTTTGTCTGGTCGTTGAACACAAACGAAGTACGCGAAGTTGCAGCTATGGCGAACTTTTAATCTAAACAAAACCCAAAGTCTAAACGATGCCCTAAGGGCTGTATATATGGAGGAAGAGGGGGGAATTTCGTGGCCCTTGGTGGAGGAGCCCGAAATCAACCCTATCTCTTGTTTTCCCACACATACGGACTCTAAAAATAGCCTATACTTATGTATTTCGAAATTACATGGGCCTGGCCCAATAATAAGGTGACGCAGCACCTAAAATAGCCTCGGGACGAAATTTATGAAGTGGCATCTTGTATATTTCGTCCAAGGCTTCATGCACCCATTATGGTGGCTTCAAAGTCCTGAAATCATCACTTGTAACTCCGTTCTTGTTCCCCTTGCGCATGCCATCATCTCCATGCTTGTTCTTGCTCCAATGTTCATCCTTCTCCAAGCTAGGCCCTTCATTTGTAAGCAAAACAAATGTATCCAATTTAGGCAGCATCATATTCTCATGAACATTAGAATCATTACCAAGAAACGAAAGTACCTGGTAATTTAGTTAGCGTGCACGAGCTCTAGTAATTGGTCCAGTATGTATAGCAGCAGGGGCTGTGGGTGTAACAATTGTATTGATGTCCTCATCATTAGTCATGCCTTTTGGGTTAACTAATGCGCCTAGTACTTTCATGAGACTAATGAACGAAGTTTTACGTGCTTTCATTGGACGATTTGTGGTAGTCTATTTTGATGATATACTGATTTATAGCAGATCTTTGGAAGAACATTTGGAACATTTACGTGCTGTTTTTATTGCTCTACGTGATGCACGTTTGTTTGGTAACCTTGGGAAGTGCACCTTTTGCACCGACCGAGTATCTTTTCTTGGCTATGTTGTTACTCCACAGGGAATTGAAGTTGACAAAGCCAAGATTGAAGCTATTGAGAGTTGGCCGCAGCCCAAAACGGTCACACAAGTGAGGAGTTTTCTTGGCCTCGCTGGATTCTATAGGCGTTTTGTGAGAGATTTCAGTACCATTGCTGCACCTCTCAACGAGCTTACAAAGAAGGATGTGCCTTTTGTTTGGGGTACCGCACAGGAAGAAGCCTTCACGGTATTGAAAGATAAGTTGACACATGCTCCTTTACTCCAACTTCCTGATTTTAATAAGACTTTTGAGCTTGAATGTGATGCTAGTGGAATTGGATTAGGAGGTGTGTTATTACAAGATGGCAAACCTGTTGCATACTTTTCTGAAAAATTGAGTGGGCCTATCTGAATTATTCTACTTATGATAAAGAATTATATGCTCTTGTTCGGACTTTAGAAACATGGCAACATTATTTATGGCCCAAAGAATTTGTTATACATTCTGATCATGAATCTTTGAAACATATTAAAAGTCAAGCTAAACTGAATCGTAGACATGCTAAATGGGTTGAATTCATTGAGACTTTCCCTTATGTCATTAAACACAAGAAGGGAAAAGAAAATGTTATTGCTGATGCATTGTCTCGTCGCTATACTATGCTTTCACAACTTGACTTCAAAATATTTGGTTTGGAGACCATCAAAGATCAATATGTGCATGATGCTGATTTTAAAGATGTAATGCAGAATTGTAAAGAAGGAAGAATGTGGAACAAGTTTGTTGTTAATGATGGATTTGTGTTTCGTGCTAACAAGCTATGCATTCCAGTTAGCTCCGTTCGTCTTTTGTTGTTGCAGGAGGCGCATGGAGGAGGATTAATGGGACACTTTGGCGTGAAGAAGACGGAGGACGTACTTGCTACACATTTCTTTTGGCCAAAGATGAGACGAGATGTTGAGCGTTTTATTGCTCGATGCACTACATGTCAAAAAGCTAAGTCACGACTCAATCCTTATGGTTTATATATGCCTTTGCCTGTACCTAGTGTTCCTTGGGAGGATATATCTATGGACTTTGTTTTAGGTTTACCTCGAACAAAGAAGGGGAGGGATAGCATATTTGTTGTCGTGGATAGATTCTCGAAAATGGCACACTTTATACCATGTCATAAAAGTGATGATGCTGTTAATGTTGCTGATTTGTTCTTTCGTGAAATTATTCGCTTGCATGGTGTGCCAAATACTATTGTTTCAGATCGTGATACTAAATTTCTTAGCCACTTTTGGAGATGTTTATGGGCTAAGTTGGGGACTAAACTGCTTTTTAGTACTACTTGTCACCCCCAAACTGATGGCCAAACTGAAGTAGTCAATAGAACATTGTCTACTATGCTTAGGGCTGTTTTG
>NW_021193193.1:885-1828 GCF_002162155.2 Triticum dicoccoides | reverse complement strand
GTCACAGTGACGTCAGCAGGGTCAACTGGGCGCCCCAGGTCAAATCTGACGTGTGGGGGCCACACGTCAGTGACACAGGAGCTAATCCTGGTCAAACCCAGCGCTGACTGGGGTTTGACCAGGGGTGGGGCCCGCTGTCAGTGGCCTAGGGGGTTGATTAGTGTGGGGGGGGGGTTAGCCGCTAATGATGCCCACGTCATCATCGCCGGACTTACGCCAGCGGCGACCAAAATGGCGGCGATAACGCGCCGGACTTGCGCTAAAGGCGACGGAGGCGGCGGCTGGGGGCACCGGGGCGTAGCCCGGGCTCTCCCGCATCTGATGGGGTAGGTGGGAGGCTGCGGGAACGCCGGGGCTCGTCGGAACGGAGCTCGCGGCGGCGCCGGAGTTCGGGTGGTAACGGGCGCGAGGCCCTGGTGGGTTTTTGGGCAAGCTGAGCTGCGCATGGGCTTCCTGTGAGCCCCACGAGCTCAAAGCCGTGCTCGGACGCGACCGAAACAGGCCATGGCCGCGACGGCAGCATGGCCGGCGGCAGCGAGCTCCGGTCGTCGGCAAAGTGGCAGCTGCGGTGTGCAAACGAGAGAACGGAGAGGGGGAAACAGCACAGGAGCTCACAGCGGGTGCAGTGGTGGCCTCGGCGAGCTCAGGGAGGCACCGGAGCCGACGAATTTGACGAAGATGGCCGGCGGGTCCGAGGTAGAAGACGACGTCGATGGCGGCGATGCGGCACGTCCGGGGCCTCGTGGCTCGTTGAGGAGGTAGAGGGAGGACCCGCGGAGCTTCCTGGGGCGTCGGTGAGGCTAGGGGTGGCCGGTGGCCATGGGTACGGCGACGATGGCGGCGAGCTCCGCTCGGTGGTGTGCGCGAGAGGGAAACAGAGGAGGGAATGGGGTCCAGGGGGAGAGAGGGGAGGTGCAGGGGGCGAGGGCGTCTCCGTGGCGTC
>NW_021193193.1:0-875 GCF_002162155.2 Triticum dicoccoides | reverse complement strand
GTGGCTCGTTGAGGAGGTAGAGGGAGGACCCGCGGAGCTTCCTGGGGCGTCGGTGAGGCTAGGGGTGGCCGGTGGCCATGGGTACGGCGACGATGGCGGCGAGCTCCGCTCGGTGGTGTGCGCGAGAGGGAAACAGAGGAGGGAATGGGGTCTAGGGGGAGAGAGGGGAGGTGCAGGGGGCGAGGGCGTCTCCGTGGCGTCGCGAGGGAGTCGGGGAGGCTGCCACGGCGAAGCAGGAGGTGGCCGGCGCTCTTCGGGCGCGCGCCACGCCTCGCCTCTGCCTACTGGCAGAGGAAGAAGAGGACAAGGGGGGGAAGGAGGTGGGCTGGGCTGCGCTGGGCCGGTCCTGTTGGGCTGCACGGGTAAGTGGCCAGGTAAAACTCTTCTCTCTCTTTCTATTTCTGTTTTTTATTTATTGTTTTCTATTTTGTTCTGTTTTGTTTTAGTTTAGTAAAATACTAAACCATTTTAATAAATTCTGTAGTTTATTATGTGGCTTACTAAAATATATACAAAGCCACTCACAAACTTCCAGAATTATTTGGAGTCATATTTAATATATATTAAATATAAATCCAAAGCAAATAGTTATTGGATTAATTCAAATGGCCAAAATAAATATCTCTGTGACTCCAAAAATATTGGTTTAAATTTTACCTCTCACCAATATTTCCATGGAATAACAGGAACATTTTCTTGGACTCATTTGATGAAATTTAAATGTTGGTTATTTTTAGAGGTCTTCTGAGGCTTTGAAAATTCCTCAATTCAATTTCATTTGAATTTAAACATGATGCTCACATGAGGTCTAGCCTAGTGCATTACCAGAAGCTAGGGATGTGACAACTCACCCCCACTAAACAAGAATCTCGTCT
>NW_021193192.1:0-1954 GCF_002162155.2 Triticum dicoccoides | reverse complement strand
AGCAACAAATCTTGTACTAATAAGAGTTGGTTTACTTAAACTCCAAGTATTGTTACTTGCCTTCTCGTGTTCATAATCTCTTGCAATGCAAAGCACATACGACTCATCCTATAAACAGAGGTGCAGGAACTTTTAACTGGATGGGAAACCATGAAGTAATTAAATACGACTACAAGATCGAGATCGGCGATGGGGTTCTCACAATCCGTGATCCTCGTCGCACATCATGGATAGGAATCTGAGAGGTGGCATGCCCGCTTATGGCATCTAAACTTCCATGCTCCGCGCAAGCTCGCGTTCCACGTTATAGTTATAGTTTGCAGCCTGCCACACATTTCTCAGGTGGATCAATTGTGTGACGCATGCCTCGCTGGTAAGCAGCGCCACACACCGTTTTCCAAGGAGGCGAAGGGCGTGCTCCAAAGGCGCTGGACCTGGTACATGCCGGTTTGTGCGGCCTAGTCACGCCATCGACACCCGGTGGGAAAGGATGTTTCTCCTCGTCGATGATCACAGCCTCTTCATGCGGCTGCTGCTGCTGATGCACACCGACCGAGGTGGCGAGTTCAACTCCAACGACTTCGCGGCCTATTGTGCGGAGACGGGTGTCAAGCGACAACTCTATGTGCTCTACTCGCCACAGCAAAACGCCATTGGAGTGACGGAACAAGAACATCATCTCCATGGTCCGGAGTAGGCATAAACCTGTGTCAGTGCCGCCATGTATCCGCGGCGAAGTGGTCGCTATGGTCGTTTTTTTCTTGAGCCGCTCGTCAAAAAAAATGTTCGACGGGCTAACATGGCATGAGGAGAAGCCGCCCGTCCACTTCCTGCGGGTCTTTGGTTATGTTGCACACATGAAGAAAAGTGCAGCAAGGTATTTTTGGATTTTTAGATTAATAGATCTGAAAATGATATGACATGAAATAGACCCGGAGGCCATAGGTTTCACTAGAGGCTTCTCTCAATGGTGGGTCAACAAATTACTGTTGGGCAATTGATAAAAGAGGAAATAATTATGACGATATCCAAAGAAATAATCATGTATATAAGCATCACGTCTAAAATTAGTAGACCGACTTCTGCCTGCATGTATTACTATTACTCTACACATCGACCGCTATCCAACATGCATCTAGAATATTAAGTTCATGGAGAAACGGAGTAATGCAATAAGAACGATGACATGATGTAGACAAGATCTATTCATATAGGTATAGACCCCATATTTGTATCATTAATGGCAACGATACATGCGTGTCATGTCTCTTTCTGTCACTGAGATTGAGCACTGCAAGATCGAACCCATCACAAAGCAACTCTTCCCATGGCAAGAAAAAGCAATCTTGTTGGACAAACCAAACCAAAGTTTTGGAGAAGAATACAAGGCTTTAACAATCATGCATAAGAGAGTTCAACAAAGATCCAAATAATATTATAGATAGATCTAATCATAAACTCACAGTTCATCGGATCCCAACAAACACACCGCAAAAATGAGTTACATCAAATATATCTCCAAGAACATTGAGGAGAACATTGTAATAAAAATCAAAAAGAGAGAAGAAGTCATTTAGTTACTGCATACGGATCCGTAGGTCTATGGTAAACTACTCACGCATCATCGAAGGGGCAATTGTGATGATGAAGAACCCCTTCGTGATCGTTGACCCCTCCGACAGAGTGCCGGAAAAGGCCTCTAGATTGGATCTCGTGGTTCCGGAACTTGCGGCGGTGGAAACTCTGATCTCTCGACTCCCCTAGGGTTTTGGGATTGTAGAGTATCTATAGAGCTGATAGTCAGTGGAGAGGCCTCCCGTGGGCCCCACTACCCACCTCTAGCGCACCCTGGTACCTAGTGGACCCCATGGGCCTCTCCTCGTGCACTTCCTTGGCTCCCAAGGTGTCTTCTGGGTAAAAAAAATCTTCAGAAAGTTTCGTGGCATTTGGACTC
>NW_021193191.1:0-1102 GCF_002162155.2 Triticum dicoccoides | reverse complement strand
TTGACTTTTAATATGTTTCAAAGATTCATGATCAGAATGTATAACAAATTCTTTGGGCCATAAATAATGTTGCCATGTTTCTAAAGTCCGAACAAGAGCATATAATTCTTTATCATAAGTAGAATAATTCAGACTAGGCCCACTCAATTTTTCAGAAAAGTATGCAACAGGTTTGCCATCTTGTAATAACACACCTCCTAATCCAATTCCACTAGCATCACATTCAAGCTCAAAAGTCTTATTAAAATCAGGAAGTTGGAGTAAAGGAGCATGTGTCAACTTATCTTTCAATACCGTGAAGGCTTCTTCCTGTGCGGTACCCCAAACAAAAGGCACATCCTTCTTTGTAAGCTCGTTGAGAGGTGCAGCAATGGTGCTGAAATCTCTCACAAAACGCCTATAGAATCCAGCGAGGCCAAGAAAACTCCTCACGTGTGTGACCATTTTGGGTTGCGGCCAACTCTCAATAGCTTCAATCTTGGCTTTATCAACTTCAATTCCCTGTGGAGTAACAACATAGCCAAGAAAAGATACTCGGTCGGTGCAAAAGGTGCACTTCCCAAGGTTACCAAACAAACGTGCATCACGTAGAGCAATAAAAACAGCACGTAAATGTTCCAAATGTTCTTCCAAAGATCTTCTATAAATCAATATGTCATCAAAGTAAACTACCACAAATCGTCCAATGAAAGCACGTAAAACTTCGTTCATTAATCTCATGAAAGTACTAGGTGCATTAGTTAACCCAAAAGGCATGACTAACCACTCATATAATCCAAATTTAGTTTTAAATGCTGTTTTCCATTCATCTCCCAATTTCATACGAATTTGATGGTAGCCACTACGCAAATCAACTTTGGAGAATATTGTAGAGCCACTCAATTCATCAAGCATATCATCTAGCCTAGGAATAGGATGACGATAACGAATAGTAATATTATTAATGCCTCTACAATCAACACACATACGTGATGTACCATCCTTTTTCGGCACTAGAATAATAGGAACAGCACAAGGACTAAGGGATTCGCGTATATAACCTTTGTCGAGAAGCTCTTGTACTTGACGCATAATCTCCTTCGTCTCCTCTGGATTGGTACGG
>NW_021193190.1:0-1020 GCF_002162155.2 Triticum dicoccoides | reverse complement strand
GACATGTTACCCCGGTCTTCGTCCCTTATCCTTGCCCCTCCCAGCTCCACTACAAAGACGATTGTACATTGCTTTGGCCGCTCCCTCTCAACTACGGAGACGAGTTTAACGCGGTTTCCACCCCTCCCTCTCAACCGCACCAGTGCACGCTTGCCGCGCCACAACGCCGACGCTGGACCCGTGAATCGTGAGCACCCAGCTATGACTTACCGCACTCGTGCAAAATAATAAAACACGGTAAATATATTACTTACACGTGCGTTTTGTTTTGCAAGCGGCGCGAAAAAAATTAAAAAGGGAATGCAACACGAGGACTTCCCAGGAGGTCACCCATCCTAGTACTACTCTCGCCCAAGCACGCTTAACTTCGGAGTTCTGATGGGATCCGGTGCTTTAGTGCTAGTATGATCGCATCCAACATGTTACCCCGGTCTTCGTCCCTTATTCTTGCCCCTCCCAGCTCCACTACAAAGACGATTGTACATTGCTTTGGCCGCTCCCTCTCAACTACGAAGACGAGTTTAACGCGGTTTCCACCCCTCCCTCTCAACCGCATCAGTGCACGCTTGCCGCGCCACAACGCCGACGCTGGACCCGTGAATTGTGAGCACCCAGCTATGACTTACCGCACTCGTGCAAAATAATAAAACACGGTAAATATATTACTTACACGTGCGTTTTGTTTTGCAAGCGGCGCGAAAAAAATTAAAAAGGGAATGGAACACGAGGACTTCCCAGGAGGTCACCCATCCTAGTACTACTCTTGCCCAAGCACGCTTAACTTCGGAGTTCTGATGGGATCCGGTCCTTTAGTGCTGGTATGATCGCATCCGACATGTTACCCCGGTCTTCGTCCCTTATCCTTGCCCCTCCCAGCTCCACTACAAAGACGATTGTACATTGCTTTGGCCGCTCCCTCTCAACTACGGAGACGAGTTTAACGCGGTTTCCACCCCTCCCTCTCAACCGCACCAGTGCACGCTTGCCGCGCCACAACGCCGACGCTGGACCCGTGAATCG
>NW_021193189.1:0-1312 GCF_002162155.2 Triticum dicoccoides | reverse complement strand
TGGCCACGTCAACTGTATCTCTGCCGAAGAAGCTCAAGAGGATCCCAACGTCGTTCTCGGTACGCTCCTTGTTAATTGCCACCCGGCATCTGTTCTTTTCGATACAGGAGCCTCTCATTCATTTATATCCGAGAACTATGCTCGTTTGCATAACACCGCATTCTGTGACATGCCATCCACTATGGAAATTTCTACTCCCGGTTCTAGATGGCAGACCTCCAGGGTAAGTTATGGAAATGAAATCCAAGTCGACAGACTTGTTTTCCTTGCATCTTTGATAGCTCTCAAATTTTCAGATATTAATATCATTTTGGGTATGGACTGGATGTCAGCTCATCATGCCAAAATTGATTGCTTCTCTAGGACTGTCCAACTCACTCATCCTTCGGGCAAGATAGTCAATGTCTTGACCTGGTTAGCCGAGCGACAATTATATTCTCTTAACGCCAGCCCTTTGCCAGACCTTGAGGATGTTCCGGTAGTCCGTGACTTCCCGGATGTCTTCCCAGAAGAATTGCCAGGTGTTCCACCTGACAGGGATGTTGAGTTCGTAATAGACCTCATTCCAGGAACCGTTCCGATTGCTAGAAGACCCTATAAGATGGCACCACTAGAACTAGCCGAGCTTAAGAAACAACTCGATGAGTCCTTGAAAAAGGGTTTCATCCGACCTAGTTCATCTCCGTGGGCTTGCCCCGTCCTCTTCGTCAAGAAGAAGGATGGTACGGACCGGATGGTTGTAGATTATCGACCTGTCAATTTGGTCACAATCAAGAACAAATATCCGCTCCCCAGGATCAACGACCTGTATGATCAGCTCGCTGGATCCTCAATCTTCTCCAAGATGGATTTGAGGTTGGGCTACCATCAAATCAAAATCAGAAACGGGGACATTCCTAAAACGACCTTTGTTACTCGTTATGGCCAATACGAGTACACCGTCATGTCCTTCGGTTTAACCAACGCTCCAGCCACCTTTTCTCGGTTAATGAACTCAATCTTCATGGAGTATTTGGATAAATTCGTCGTAGTTTATCTCGATGATATACTCATCTACTCCAAGAACGAGGAGGAACATGCCGAACATCTAAGGCTAGTGTTGAAGAAACTTCGAGAGCATCGCCTTTATGCCAAATTTTCTAAATGTGAATTTTGGTTGTCAGAAGTGACCTATCTGGGTCATGTAATATCTGGTAAAGGTATTGCTGTTAACCCTGAGCGAGTTCAAGCCGTCCTTAATTGGACTCCACCTGAATCGGTCAAGCAAGTTCGGAGTTTTCTGGGCTTAGCGAGCTATTGTCGTCGCTTTGTC
>NW_021193188.1:0-1222 GCF_002162155.2 Triticum dicoccoides | reverse complement strand
GGAGAAACAAACTCCAGTACCTCTTCCATATCCAGGATTGGGTCAAAGAAGTTGTGCTCCGCAGATCAAATTGCTAATCTAGCTTTTGTTCTGTTCTACCTTGGAGTATTACCATCTTTATATCGGGATTGTTATAGGAATTGCACACCATCCCATGAACTCTTGGTACAGTGATACTTCTTGCCATCACTGTTCATTCCTCGGCCCTCGTGTTGATGCAACCGGAATACCGACAAATGAATTGTGATGTGTGAAATCAATACTCCCAGCAACCTCGTTGCTTGGTAGTTAAAGGATAATAATTTCATTCTTAGCATGTTGGTTTTTGAATCATCCTTCTAAGACTTATCGTGCTACCTAGTTCTTATTTCGGTGCACCCTTCGATTGATGAGTTAGGATCTTGTCAAGTCCTCACTCATTTGATCATATCGTCTTGCCCTCAAAAGCGAGATTGTTCTCGAGCTTAGTAACATACCGGTGGTTCGTGATTTTCCGAATATCTTCTCGAAAGTATCACCAGGCTGTCACCTGACTGTTATGTTGAGCCCGTGATCAAGTTGGTTTCTTATGAACCACCTTCTTTCCAAGAATCGGTGTTAGATATCCCTGAGCTAGTTGGTTAAGCTGGACAACAACTTGGAGAGTTGGAAGATAAAAGCTTGTCTGACTTAGTTCGTTCCAAAGGGATATTCTTGTGTAGTGTGTGTCGAAGAAAGATGATATCTTCATCGATTGGTCCCTGTGATCAGTTGTTGGACCTATTGTCTTATCAATCCTTTGATTTGAGTGTGGGCCATCATCAAATCAACTCAGTACCAACGATGCTCGTAATGTTGTCTTATTCGTGGTTGATCCCTCGAGCATACACCATTACATCTTTGGTCTGACCAATGCTATCACCGTGTTCACTTAACTATGGAATTCCTTTTAAAAGGAAACCCGGATGAATTGTTGTTGAGCCCATTGACAACATCCTTATCTCCTCCATGATTTTGTTGAGCATTAAGCTAGTGTTGGAAATTTTTGAAAGCATTTGTTCATGCTAGCTCATGAAGCATATGTTTGGATGAAGGTAGTGACTTCCTTTAATTCATGTGCATCTGATGCAAGTTGCCGCCGTGGATTCGAGAAAGTCAATGTTGCTTTCTTTGGAATCATTCCAAATCAGTCATGCACACGTGCGAAGAATGTTGTGGTTTGAAGACTTGCAACCTTCAATCT
>NW_021193187.1:1576-2406 GCF_002162155.2 Triticum dicoccoides | reverse complement strand
TCGTCTCGGCGTCCGTCGTCGCTACCGCGACGACGTCTGCCTCGACTCGCGTTACGCTAAGACAGGGTGGCAGTGATGTCACGTGCTCGTCTCGGCGTCCGTCGTCGCTACTGGGATGACGTCCGCCTCGACTCGCGTTACGCTAAGACAGGGTGGCAGTGGTGTCACGTGCTCGTCTCGGCGCCAGTCGTCGCTACCGCGACGACGTCCGCCTCGACTCGAGTTACGCTAAGACAGGGTGGCAGTGGTGTCACGTGCTCGTCTCGTCGCCAGTCGTCGCTACCGCGACGACGTTCGCCTCGACTCGCGTTACGCTAAGATAGGGTGGCAGTGATGTCACGTGCTCGTCTCGGTGTTCGTCGTTGCTACCGCGACGACGTCCGCCTCGACTCGCGTTACGCTAAGACAAACAGGGTGGCAGTGGTGTCACGTGCTCGTCTCGGAGTCCGTCGTCCCTACCGCGACGACGTCCGCCTCGACTCGCGTTACGCTAAGACAGGGTGGCAGTGGTGCAAGTGCTCGTCTCGGTGTACGTCGTCGCTACCGCGACGACGTCCGCCTCGACTCAAGTTACGCTAAGAAAGGGTGGCAGTGGTGTCACGTGCTCGTCTCGGCGTCCGTCGTCGCTACCGGGACGACGTCCGCCTCGACTCGCGTTACGCTAGGACAGGGTGGCAGTGGTTTCACGTGCTCGTCTCGGCGTCCGTCGTCGCTACCGCGACGACGTCCGCCTCGACTCGCGATATGCTAAGACAGGGTGGCAGTGGTGTCACGTGCTCGTCTCGGCGCCCGTCGTTGCTACCGCGACGATGTCCGCCTCGACTCGAATT
>NW_021193187.1:0-683 GCF_002162155.2 Triticum dicoccoides | reverse complement strand
TCGTTGCTACCGCGACGACGTCCGCCTCAACTTGAATTACGCTAAGACAGGGTGGCAGTGGTGTCACGTGCTCGTCTCGGCGTCCGTCGTCGCTACCGCGACGACGTCCGCCTCGACTCGCGTTATGCTAAGACAGGGTGGCAGTGATGTCACGTGCTCGTCTTGGCGTTCGTCGTTGCTACCGCGACGACGTCCGCCTCGACTCGTGTTACGCTAAGACAGACAGGGTGGCAGTGGTGTCACGTGCTTGTCTCGCCGTCCGTCGTCGCTACCGCGAGGACGTCCGCCTCGACTAGCGTTACGCTAAGACAGGGTGGGAATGGTGTCACATGCTCGTCTCGGTGTCCGGCGTCGCTACCGCGACGACGTCCGCCTCGACTCGCGTTACGCTAAGACAGGGTGGCAGTGGTGTCACGTCCTCGTCTCGGCGTCCGTCGTCCCTACCGCGACGACATCCGCCTCGACTCGCGTTACGCTAAGACAGGGTGGCAGTGGTGCAAGTGCTCGTCTCGGCGTCCGTCGTCGCTAACGCGACGACGTCCGCCTCGACTCACGTTACGCTAAGACAGGGTGGCAGTGGTGCAAGTGCTCGTCTCGGCGTCCGTCGCCGCTACCGCGATGACGTCCGCCTCGAGTCGAGTTACGCTAAGACAAGGTGGCAGTGGTGTCACGTGCTTGTCTCG
>NW_021193186.1:0-752 GCF_002162155.2 Triticum dicoccoides | reverse complement strand
GCGGGAAGCGGCGGCCTTTGGTCCCGGTTGGTGCCACCAACCGGGACCAAAGGCCTTGTGCTGCCCGGCGCCAAATGTTTAGTCCCACCTCGCTAGTTGAGAGGGAGCCGCACCAGTTTATAAGGTGCGGTGCGGCTCCCCTCTCGAGCTCCTCTCTAAAGCAGGCTTTCGGGCCTAACTCTGCCATCTGTGCCTGTGGGCCTACTGGGCCTTCCACGGGCCTGAATCCTGGCCCATAGGGTTTCTAGTCGTATTCAGGCCGTGGGGGCCCAGTAGGTGGCATTTTTTTTGTTTTTTTGTTTTATTTGTTGCTTTATTTAGTTTATTTTGGTTTTGGTTTATTTTTCTTTTGGTCTTTTTCTTTATTTTTTAATTCTTTTTGCTTTTAGTTTTAGAAAAATTATAAACTTTCTGTTAGTGCCATTAGTTTTCAAATCTGAAAACTCTTTTTTTGTTTTCTTTGTTGCTTTATTTATTTTATTTTGTTTCTACTTACAACAAAATACTTATTGTTGCTATTTTTATTTTTTTTCAGTTTTTTGTTCTGTTTTCTGCATTATTTAGTTTTTGTTGTTTTTTGCTTTATTTTTTAATTCTTTTTGCTTTTAGTTTTAGAAAAATTATAAACTTTCTGTTAGTGCCATTAGTTTTCAAATCTGAAAACTCTTTTTTTGTTTCCTTTGTTGCTTTATTTATTTTATTTTGTTTCTACTTACAACAAAATACTTATTGTTGCTATTTTTATTTTTTTT
>NW_021193185.1:0-1685 GCF_002162155.2 Triticum dicoccoides | reverse complement strand
TGTTTAGTACTTCAGGTGCTTTCTCTCCCGCTGACAGACAAAGAAAAGGTTTTTTTAGACTTTTCTATGGTAGGCCTACGCTAGTGGAATATCTTTTGTGTTTGTATTCTAGCTTAGCTCTCTCTATTCTTTGCTTAAGCTATCGTGTCGTGTAGATGGATGGCATCTCCCTATTCCCACATCCCCGGATATGATTAATGCATGGAAGCTAAGGAATTGGGTCATTCTTCAGCCCAAGATGCAAGCATTTGGACTCCATCCGAATATGGCAGTTGAACTCTTATAATAGGCTTGGCTCTAGAAAATGGGCTTATCTTGGGCAAAAAAACGCAAATAAAGAAGAGCTTCTTGTTTCCAAGCGGAACTCGAATGGGCTGCTAGCAGATTTGTTGGGGATGGCAAGTTAAAACCGTGGGTAGGCTTGCCTTTCACTCGCTCTGGCACATTTTGGCGGAACGTCAACGTTATATATAGTGGAATTCTAGAGGTAAGTTAATGTTTTCAAAAATCCAAATGGAAAAGGATTTGCAAAAATATGCAGATTAGAAGCTAGTATCTCAAGTTTTATGAGAGAAAGAAGAGGAAGAATCGACGAACATCCTAAAAAATGGTACTTTTGTCTCAATCCGATCAAAAACAAACATATTCTATTGTGTGTTGACCACCAGGAAATGAATGGATTAAGATGAAGACGGACGGTTCAATTAGCGAGCATGGGAAGGCTTGTGGAGGTTTAGCAAAAAAAAGGGGATATATGCGTTCTCTCAAGCAGTTAAGAACAAGACCATACTCGAAGTCGAGCTCTTTTGCATCTGAACATGTATTCAAATAGCAGCTGAAAAGGAGTGTCAGAGGATTTGGATTTATTCGGATTCCCTAACGTAAGACATGGTCTACTCTCAAGATCCCAAAGTCCACAGCTAAGGAAAGCCCCTTCTTCATAAGATCAAGAAAGTACGAGCGTCTTTCGAAGATTGGAAAATCTCCCATACTTGGAGAGAAGCAAACCAACCGGCCGATTTGCAGTTGACTATGCTTTAGTTGACATCTTTGGTCTTCACATTTTCCCTTCCATTTTGTAAAGTTAGTAGAAGAGGATAGATCCGGTAAATTGGCGAATCTCAATCTTCATATTTGTAGAATAAGGGCTTATGCACTCCACTCGTAAACGAGCGTTAGAGCTTTTTGAGCGAGCGAGCGAAGCCTTCCTGGAGCTTCCCCCTTCCCTCACCCGAGATAGAGCAGAGTCTTGGCAGAGTTCGTTCCAGAATGGACCTCGACGCCCGATGAAGAGGTACAGGAGACCACTCTCCCCGGCAAGGAAACGAGCCGCAACTGTATCATGTACTTTGATGGGGCTTTTTCGCTGCAAGGCGCCGGCGCTGGTGTGTTGCTTGTCGCACCCACCGGAGAGCACCTCAAGTATGTCATCCAAATGCACTTCCCCCGGGAGATGTAAACTAACAACACCGCTGAGTACGAGGGCTTGCTTGCCGGTCTCAGGATCGCGGCGGACCTCGGAGTTAAAAAGATCATTGTCAGGGGTGACTCGCAGCTCGTCGTCAGGCGGATCAACAAAGATTATCAAAGCCCGTTGATGGAAGCTTGCGTGGATGAAGTGAGGAAACTAGAGGAGCGCTTTGACGATACACGAGCAGAGCATGTCCCTTGGACGGAAAACGACA
>NW_021193184.1:0-1431 GCF_002162155.2 Triticum dicoccoides | reverse complement strand
ATCTTGTGCTATGTTTAGGATTGGGTCTTGTCCATCACATCATTCTCCCAATGATGTGATCTCGTTATCAATGACATCCAGTGTCCATAGTCAGGAAACCATGACTATCTGTTGATCAACGAGCTAGTCAACTAGAGGCTCACTAGGGACATGTTGGTGTCTGTTATTCACACATGTATTACGATTTTCGGATAACACAATTATAGCATGAATAAAGACAATTATCATGAACAAGGAAATATAATAATAATGCTTTTATTATTGCCTCTAGGGCATATTTCCAACAGTCTCCCACTTGCACTAGAGTCAATAATCTAGTTACATTGTGATGAATCGAACACCCATGGAATTCTGGTGTTGATCATGTTTTGCTCTAGGGAGAGGTTTAGTCAATGGATCTGCTATATTCAGGTCCGTATGTACTTTACAAATCTCTATGTCTCCATCTTGAACATTTTCACGAATGGAGTTGAAGCGACGCTTGATGTGCCTTGTCTTCTTATGAAACCTGGGCTACTTGGCAAGTGCAATAGCTCCAGTGTTGTCACAGAAGAGCTTGATTGGCCCCGACGCATTGGGTATGACTCCTAGGTCGGTGATGAACTCCTTCACCCATATTGCTTCATGTGTTGCCTCCGAGGCTGCCATGTACTCCGCTTCACATGTAGATCCCGCCACGACGCTTTGCTTGCAACTGCACCAGCTTACTGCCCCACCATTCAAAATATACACGTATCCGGTTTGTGACTTAGAGTCATCCAGATCTGTGTCGAAGCTAGCATCGACGTAACCCTTTACGACGAGCTCTTCGTCACCTCCATAAACGAGAAACATTTCCTTAGTCCTTTTCAGGTACTTCAGGATATTCTTGACCGCTGTCCAGTGTTCCTTGCCGGGATTACTTTGGTACCTTCCTACCAAACTTACGGCAAGGTTAACATCAGGTCTGGTACACAGCATGGCATACGTAATAGAACCTATGGCTGAGGCATAGGGGATGACGCTCATCTCTTCTATATCTTCTGTCGTGGTCGGACATTGAGCTGAGCTCAATTTCATACCTTGTAACACAGGCAAGAACCCCTTCTTGGATTGATCCATATTGAACTTCTTCAATATCTTATCAAGGTATGTGCTTTGTGAAAGACCTATGAGGCGTCTCGATCTATCTCTATAGATTTTGATGCCTAATATATAAGCAGCTTCTCCAAGGTCCTTCATTGAAAAACTTTTATTCAAGTAGGCCTTGATGCTGTCCAAGAGTTCTATATCATTTCCCATCAACAGTATGTCATCTACATATAATATGAGAAATGCTACAGAGCTCCCACTCACTTTCTTGTAAACGCAGGCTTCTCCATAAGTCTGTGTAAACCCAAACGCTTTGATCATCTCATCAAAGCGAATGTTCCAACTCCGAGATGCTTGCAC
>NW_021193183.1:0-1050 GCF_002162155.2 Triticum dicoccoides | reverse complement strand
GATGCGATCATACCAGCACTAAAGCCCCGGATCCCATCAGAACTCCGAAGTTAAGCGTGCTTGGGCGAGAGTAGTACTAGGATGGGTGACCTCCTGGGAAGTCCTCGTGTTGCATTCCCTTTTTAATTTTTTTCGCGCCGCTTGCAAAACAAAACGCACGTGTAAGTAATATATTTACCGTGTTTTATTATTTTGCACGAGTGCGGTAAGTCATAGCTGGGTGCTCACGATTCACGGGTCCAGCGTCGGCGTTGTGGCACGGCAAGCGTGCACTGGTGCGGTTGAGAGGGAGGGGTGGAAACCGCGTTAAACTCGTCTCCGTAGTTGAGAGGGAGCGGCCAAAGCAATGTACAATCGTCTTTGTAGTGGAGCTGGGAGGGGCAAGGATAAGGGACGAAGACCGGGGTAGCATGTCGGATGCGATCATACCAGCACTAAAGCCCCGGATCCCATCAGAACTCCGAAGTTAAGCGTGCTTGGGCGAGAGTAGTACTAGGATGGGTGACCTCCTGGGAAGTCCTCGTGTTGCATTCCCTTTTTAATTTTTTTCGCGCCGCTTGCAAAACAAAACGCACGTGTAAGTAATATATTTACCGTGTTTTATTATTTTGCACGAGTGCAGTAAGTCATAGCTGGGTGCTCACGATTCACGGGTCCAGCGTCGGCGTTGTGGCGCGGCAAGCGTGCACTGGTGCGGTTGAGAGGGAGGGGTGGAAACCGCGTTAAACTCGTCTCCGTAGTTGAGAGGGAGCGGCCAAAGCAACGTACAATCGTCTTTGTAGTGGAGCTGGGAGGGGCAAGGATAAGGGACGAAGACCGGGGTAACATGTCGGATGCGATCATACCAGCACTAAAGCACCGGATCCCATCAGAACTCCGAAGTTAAGCGTGCTTGGGCGAGAGTAGTACTAGGATGGGTGACCTCCTGGGAAGTCCTCGTGTTGCATTCCCTTTTTAAATTTTTTCGCGCCGCTTGCAAAACAAAACGCACGTGTAAGTAATATATTTACCGTGTTTTATTATTTTGCACGAGTGCGGTAAGTCATAGCT
>NW_021193182.1:0-1906 GCF_002162155.2 Triticum dicoccoides | reverse complement strand
TCGAGGAAACAATGTTTTGACATCCTATCTGCAATAATGCAGTAATCGCTAATATAATTCCGACGGACTTAAGCATCGCTACGGATGAGAAAATCTCATCGTAGTCAACTCCTTGAACTTGTGAAAAACACCACAAGTCGAGCTTCACAGACGGTGACATTACCGTCCACGTCCGTCTTCTTCTTATATCTCAATGGATTGCCGATCATCGGGCAAGTCCATCAAAGTCCATGCTTTGTTCTGATATATGGATACTATCTCGGATTTCATGGCTTCTAACCATTTGTCGGAATTCGGGCCCACCATCGCTTCTCCATAGCTCGTAGGTTCATTGTTGTCTAGCAACATGACCTTCAAGACAGGATTACGTACCACTCTGATGTAGTACGTATCCTTGTCATCCCACGAGGTTTGGTAGTGACTTGATCCGAAGTTTCATGATCAACATCACAAGCTTCCACTTCAATTGGTGTAGGTGCCACAGGAACAACTTCCTGTGCCCTGCCACACACTAGTTGAAGAGACGGTTCAATAACCTCATCAAGTCTCCACCATCCTCCCACTCAACTCTTTCGAGAGAAACCTTTCCTCGAGAAAGGACCTGATTCAAGAAACAATCCTTTATTGCTTTTGGATCTGAGACAGGAGGTATACCAAACTGTTTTGGGTGTCCTATGAAGATGCATTTATCCGCTTTGGGTTCTAGCTTATCAGCCTGAAACTTTTTCACATAAGCGTCGTAGCCCCAAACTTTTAAGAAACGACAACTTAGGTTTCTCTAAACCATAATTCATACGGTGTCATCTCAACGGAATTACGTGGTACCCTATTAAAGTAAATGTGGTTGTCTCTAATGCCTAACCCATGGACAATAGTGGTAATTCGATAAGAGACATCATGGTACGCACCATATCCAATAGGGTGCAACTATGATGTTCGGACACACCATCACATTATGGTGTTCCAGGCGGTATTAATTGCGAAACAATTTCCACAATGTCTTAATTGTGTGCCAAAACTCGTAACTCAGATATTCATTTCTATGATCATATCATAGACATTTTATCCTCTTGTCACAATGATCTTCCACTTCACTCTGAAATTACTTGAACCATTCAATAATTCAGACTTGTGTTTCATCAAGTAAATATTCTCAACATCTACTCGAATCATCTGTGAAGTAAGATCATAACGATATTCACTGCATGCCTCAGCACTCATTGGATTGGACACATCAAAATGTGTTACTTCCAACAAGTTGCTATCTCGTTCCATCTTACTGAAAACGAGGCTTTTCAGTCATCTTGCCCATGTGGTATGATTTGCATATCTCAAGTGATTCAAAATCAAGTGAGTCCAAACGATCCATTTGCATGGAGTTTCTTCATGCATATACACCAATAGACATGGTTCACATGTCTCAAACTTTTCAAAAACGAGTGAGTCCAAAGATCCATCAACATGGAGCTTCTTCATGCGTTTTATACCATTATGACTTACGTGGCAGTGCCACAAATAGGTGGTACTATCATTACTATCTTTTGGCATGAACATGTGTATCACTACGATCGAGATTTCAATGAACCATTCATTTTAGGTGCAAGACCATTGAAGGTATTATTCAAATAAATAGAGTAACCATTATTCTCTTTAAATGAATAACCGTATTGCGATAGACATAATCCAATCATGTCTATGCTCAACGCAAACACCAAATCTCGATGGTAGAGGGAGCGTGCGATGCTTGATCATATCAACATTGGAAACACTTCCAACACATATCGTCAGCTCACCTTTAGCTAGTCTCCGTTTATGCCGTAGCTTTTATTTCGAGTTACTAACACTTAGCAACCGAACCGGTATCTTATACCCTGGTGCTACTAGGAGTACTAGTAAAGTACACATT
>NW_021193181.1:0-1996 GCF_002162155.2 Triticum dicoccoides | reverse complement strand
GTCAAAACAAAACACGTCGACTCTCTAATAGATGACTTGAGGCTCACATTCAACAACCTCCGAACATATGACATCAAGCTCAATCCGGAAAAATGCGTTTTCGGCATACCAGTCGGAAAGCTCCTGGGATTCATCATCTCCAGTAGAGGAATTGAAGATAATGCGGCCAAAATCCGAGCTTTGTCATAGTTGGCTACCCAACAGACCTCAAACAAATCCAGAAATTAACTGGATGTGTGGCGGCTCTAAGCCGCTTTATCTCCCGCTTAGGAGAAAAGGCATTACCCCTTTACCGCCTCCTTCGACGCACCGAACACTTCGAGTGGACGGACGCTACCACAGCCGGATTGGAAGAAATAAAAGCCATACTAGCAACTAACCCAATCCTGGCCGCACCAAACATTGGCGAACCAATGATGTTATACATTGCGGCAACTCATCAGGTTGTAAGCGCAGTGCTCGTCGTCGAACGAGAAGCGGATGGACATAAATTCCCTCTTCAAAAGCCGGTATATTATGTATCCACTGTCCTCACTCCATGCAAATCACGGTACCCACATTATCAAAAGATAGCCTATGCGGTATTCATGGCATCCCGGAAGCTGCGACACTACTTTCAAGAGTGTTCGATTACAGTAGCCTCGGAAGTGCCACTTAATGATATTATAAACAACCACGACGCCACGGGCCGGATTGCCAAATGGGCCATTGAGATCCTCCCGTTCGACATAACATACAAACCTCGGCGAGCCATTAACTCGCAAGTATTAGTCGACTTTGTCGCCGAATGGACGGAAGCCGGACTCCCTAAAGAGTACGGCGCATACTCCAATTGGATCATGCAATTCGACGGCTCCAAAATGATGGCTAGTCTAGGGGTCGGCGTCGTCCTGACGTCCCCAACTGGAGATACCGTCCAATACGTACTACAGATACTGTATACAGACTCCAACAACACAGCCGAATATGAAGCCCTGTTGCATGGTCTTCGGATGGCAGTCAACATGGGCATTCAACTCCTGGAGGTGCGTGGGGATTCGAACCTGCAATATCCCAAATAAATGGAGACTTTGATGGCAAGGATCCAAAGATGGTAGCCTATCGAAACGCCGTCCTAAAGATGTCATCTCGGATCGAGGGGCTCGAATTTCACCATGTGGCTCGGAAAAACAATCAGGCGGCGGATATCCTCACCCGCATCGGTGCAAAACGCGATGCGGTCCCCCCAACATCTTTTTGGAGAGGTTGTTTAAGCCATCCGTGGTATGGGAAAGGGACACCGGTAACAATAGTCCGGACGCAGCCAAAACGCCCGATACCGAACACTCTGACATAATCGGAGGTTCTGCCACCGAAATAACACCTTCAGCCCACGTAATAGTGGTCATCATCGCCCCGTGGGCAGTGAAGGAAATATGCCCTAGAGGCAATAAAAAAGTTATTATTTGTTTCCTTATATCATGATAAATGTTTATTATTCATGCTAGAATTGTATTAACCGGAAACGTAATACTTGTCTGAATACATAGACAAACAAAGTGTCACTAGTATGCCTCTACTTGACTAGCTCGTTAATCGAAGATGGTTATGTTTCCTAACCATAGACATGAGTTGTAATTTGATTAACGGGATCACATCATTAGGAGAATTATGTGATTGACATGACCCATTCCATTAGCTTAGCACCCGATCGTTTAGTATGTTGCTATTGCTTTCTTCATGACTTATACATGTTCCTATGACTATGAGATTATGCAACTCCCATTTACCGGAGGAACACTTTGTGTGCTACCAAACGTCACAACATAACTGGGTGATTATAAAGGTGCTCTACAGGTGTATCCAAAGGTACATGTTGGGTTGGCGTATTTCGAGATTAGGATTTGTCGCTCCGATTGTCGGAGAGGTATCTCTGGGCCCTCTTGGTAATGCACATCACTTAAGCCTTGCAAGCAATGCAACTAATAAGTTAGTTGCAATATGATGTATTACGGAA
>NW_021193180.1:0-640 GCF_002162155.2 Triticum dicoccoides | reverse complement strand
CAACCGGGACTAAAGGGGGGCATTGGTCACGGTTGGTTGGTGCCACCAACCGGGACCAAAGGCCTTGTGCTGCTGCAGCATCGAAAGTTTAGTCCCACCTTGCTAGTTGAGAGGGATGCGCAGTGGTTTATAAGCCCCACTACTGCACCCCTCTCGAGCTTCTCTCCATTCCAGGCTTACGGGCCTAATTGTCTCTGCTATGCCTGTGGGCCTACTGGGCCTCCTGCGGGCCTGAATCCTGGCCCTTGGATGGGTTTCTAGTCGTATTCAGGCCGTGGGGGCCGAGTAGGTGGCATTTTTTTGTTTTTCGTTGCTTTATTTTATTTTCTTTTGTTTTTTGCTTTATTTTTTAATTCTTTATGCTTTTAGTTTTAGAAAAATTATAAACTTTTTGTTAATGCCATTAGTTTTCAAATTTGAAAACACTTTTTTTGTTTTTTTGTTTTATTTCTGGCTTTATTTATTTTATTTTGTTTCTACTTACAACAAAATACTTATTGTTGCTATTTTTTCCAGTTTTTTTGTTTTGTTTTCTGCATTATTTATTTTCTTTTGTTTTTTGCTTTATTTTTTTATTCTTTTTGGTTTTAGTTTTAGAAAAATTATAAACTTTCTGTTAGTGCCATTAGTTTTGAAATTT
>NW_021193179.1:0-1792 GCF_002162155.2 Triticum dicoccoides | reverse complement strand
CCCCAGACACCCCCTCTCCTCTCCAGCTCCTCCCCCTCGCACGCCCCAGCCATGGCCGACGCCATCGCCGCCACCCCCTCGCCGTAGCCACGCCCTCCGTCCACCCCACGCCGTGCCACCGTGTCCAGGAGCTCCGCCGCCGTCCACTTCATCGAGCTAGCCGAGCCCCGTGTGCTCGTGCGGCCCGAGACCACCGCACCGACCTCGCCCGAGCTCGCCGTCGCCGGAGATCCCCTTCAACGCCGTCGCCGCCTCAGCTCGTCCCCGACCCCGCCGGTGGCCTCTACGGGAGCGCTGTGAGCCTAGCTACTCCTCCGACCCTCCCTCTCTCATTCCCGAGCCGTGTAGCCACCGCACGAGGATCACACGCCCGCACCGCCGCGGATCTCGTCGACGACGTGCTTCCGGCCACCCTCCGGTCACAAGCTGGTGTCCATCTTACTCACCGAGTCCCGCAGCACCTAGCTAGCCACTCCCCGAGCCTCACCGACCCCTCTAGCGCCAAGTTCATCTTCGGCCGAACCCCGGTGGCCGCCAAAGTCGTCGTCGGCGCCAACTCCGGCCACCCCGACCCCAACGGACTCCACCAAGAGCTGCGGCTTGTCCTCAGCTCCACTCCGGTGGTCTCCGCGACCCATTTGGTGGCCGAAACGGCCAAAACCACTCCTGCCGCCGCGTCGGGCTCGCCGGCGGCTAAACGCCGGCGCCGCTGGCATTGACTTTGACCACGGGTGGGCCCTGGTTGACTCCCCTGAGTCAATGACAGGTGGGGCCCAGCCCTGTTAATTAAACAGGGTTAGTTTTAATTAAACTTTAATTAAAATAATCACCCTGACATGCGGGACCCACTGTCAGGTTTGACCCTGACGTGTTACGTTGACCCGCTGACGTCACACTGACGTCAGGCTGACGCAATAATGATTTTCTGGAATTATTCTAATATAGGAAATTCCAGAATATAATTTAAACTTCAAAAATTCATAACTTTTATTCTGTAACTCCAAATCAGACAAATTATATATGAAAAATGATCAGAAAAATCCAATCTATCCATCTGTACTATTTTCATGCATGACTAAACAAGTTAACTTGATATTTAATGTAGAACAAGGAAAAGCACTTTAAAAGGCCATGTTTGAGTTTGAAATTTGAATCTTTGATTCAAATTGGTTCAAACCCTTCTGGTTTTAGTTGCATTAGCCCAACACACTCATATTGCCATGTTTCATGCATGCATCATATTGTTGCACATTGTTTGGTGATGGTTGTGTATCGGTGTCCCTTGCGACAGGTTTTGTCTCCGAGGAGTATCGTGATTACCCTAACGAAGAACCGTATCAGTGCATCGAACCATCAGGCAAGCAACCAACCATTTGATCATATCGATACAATCCCATGCTCTCGCTCCTGCTCTCTTTTACTGCATTAAGACAACGCGTTTCAAACTGCTGTGTGTTACGGTAGTTGAACCCATTTCCTCTGCATGACCTGTCATTGCCACAGTAACTAGATGAAACCCACTAGCATGTGTAGGAGTTGATTGAGCCATATGTATGTGTTGTTCCTACCTTGCTATGCCTGCTATGCTTAGAGTCGTGTCAGGTCTGGTTCATCTGGGTGATGGGCTAGAGTGAAATGATTATGTCGGTAATGAGAGTGGTGTGGTGAACACGATTTGGTAAAGGTATCGATGAGAGGCCATGTAGGAGTACATGGTGGGTTGTTTCATTGAAGCCGACCTTAAGCACTGAGATTTGTATGTGTGATTTAAGAATCAGCTACTACCATGCAT
>NW_021193178.1:0-1592 GCF_002162155.2 Triticum dicoccoides | reverse complement strand
AAAATTTGTGTGAATCACTAGTTTTTGAATTACTTTACTAGAAAGATAGATTTTTTAGTGATTCTTTTTCCTGCTATTTATCATTACTGTGTTTTATCATTATGTTTAAAAAAGATTTTGTTATTTTAGTTTATAACAAAAAATTCTTTATGATAATTCTTTTTGCTATTAAAGTTTCTAACAATTTTTTTTAGGAAAATTCTTTTTGCTTTTAATGTTTTGAACTGAAAATACTTTGATAATTTTGGTTGCATAAATTTTATATAATTTTAGTTTCAATAATACTACAGGTTTATAAAAGTTTTTTTGAGTTGATTCCTTTTGCTATTGGAATTTTATAAAAGCTTTTTAGTTGATTCTTTTTGCTATTGAAGGATATTATAGTTTTGTTTTAGTTAATCATAATAGAATATTTTAATTGATTATTTTTAGTTCATTCTTTTTGCTATTAGTTCATTCTTTCAGCTAAACGACCCTTAAATTGAAAAGCACTATAAATGAACTCTGAAAAGGTTGAAAGTTGGCATGGTATCATCATTTCACCCACATAGCATGTGCTAAAAAGTTGAGAGGGTTACGGCAAAAACTGGATGCACTTCGTGTACAAAACAGACAATCTCTTTGGAAATATCCTGTTTCGGACGAAAACTCATCTGTTACAAAGGGATTTCATTTGTTCACATGTAACTACAGTGATATTCTTGATCAAAGGCATCATCATAATAGTTATGGATAGAAAGTCTTCACTTTTTTTCGCTTGTGTCCTTTGCTTATTGCGCCGTAACCATGGATAATCATTATCATTTAACAGGGTGCTTGTGTCAACCTTGACATTGAAAGGAGGAATTTCATGAAACTTCTCGTAATCATCAGACATGTCTGTCTTGCCCTCTAATCCCATGATGTCTCTTTTTCCTGCATGAACTATGTGGCACTTTGGCTCATCGTATGATGTATCCGCTTCCTTATCTTTTCTTTTTCTCGGTTTAATAGACATGTCCTTCACATAGAAAACCTGCGCCACATCATTGGTTAGGAAGAATGGTTCGTCTATGTACCACAGATTGTTCAGATCCACTGTTGGCATTCGGTACTGTGGGTCTACCTGTACCATGCCTTCTGACAGATTGACCCATTTGCACTTAAACAAAGAAACCTTAATATCATGTCCATAGTCAGGTTATCATATGTCCACTATATAACCATAATATGTGTCCTTTTCCCTCTTGGTTGCTGCATCAAAGCAGACACTACTATTTTGGTTGGTGCTCTTTTGATCTTGGGCGATCGTGTAAAATGTATTCCCATTTATCTCGTATCCTTTGTAAGTCATTATAGTCGAAGATGGTTCCCTCGCCAACGAATACAGATCATCAGAAACAGTGTTGTCACCCCTGAGACGTGTTTGCAACCAACTGCCGGAACTCCTGATATGTTCACCTATAATACAATCGTCACACTGGTCGGGGTGTTTAGGGCGAAGAATGTTCTTCTGTTCATCAACATACGAGGTCACCAAGGTAGAATTCTGTAAAATTGTGTAGTGTGCTTGAGACCAAGAATGCCCATCCCTACATATTATTGAGTCCCCT
>NW_021193177.1:0-1191 GCF_002162155.2 Triticum dicoccoides | reverse complement strand
TCTTTCTTTCTTTCTTTCTTTCTTTCTTTCTTTCTTTGGGGGTCTCAACTAGGGTTCCTGCTCGAGCGAAATCCCCACTTCTTGTAGCTTCGATCCCGCAATTCTCTCTCCTAACATTTTCTTTCCATGATTCTTATGCAGTGCTGGCGCGTCAACGAGGAGGATCGACCCAACACCGGAGTGGAAGAGTTCCAGAGGACCGACTGCATGAGTAGTTTAGGTTTTATATTAGCCCTGTCCCGTAGGACTTTGCTGAACTCACGTAGAGTTTTAGCAAAATTGGCTTAGGAAGCCATATACTAGAACAAAAAATGCAGATTTTACTGCACATATGCCACTATACTGTAATCATTGATGCCCATAAAAGATGGCATTTTCTGTTAGATGTTCCTTTAGTTTCCCTTTCTTCCATCCGGTGCTTATTTCTGCAATAGGGGAACCTCTCTGCATTCTTTTTGCGAATGGAATTGAGCTAGTAAATGTTGGGTCTTTTCAGACTTCATCTTTGTGTTTTTTTTGGATTTATTGTGAGTGATTGACTCAAGGGTTTGACAGAGGTATTTTCCGCTCTCTGAGGATCTCTGCCACTGCAATGGCAGCGGCAGGGATGACAGGCAGTACAGGAGGGAGAACCTGCAGTACAGGCCTAAGAGTAAGCCATCCTCTGTGTCTGCTTCTGATGTTGATCAGAAGTCTGAAGGGAAGGTGGAGCCTGCTGCTGAGGAAAAGCAGGTGGAAGCCCCTGCTCAGAATGTTGTTGAAGCCGTCCCTGCCTCTGAATCTGACAAGTCTACAGGGTATCTTCCACCGAGCCTTGACCTTTTATTTTCTGTTGGTTATTGTACAAGTTTTCCTTGCTTTGTTGTGAAACGTAACCATTATCCTTCAAGTTAACCTCATTGATGTTTGAAACTGATGCAAGGATGTGCAAAAAGATGATTCTAAGAAGAGGGAGAGGGTGCCGAAAAGAAGCCAGAGGGAGAAGGTGCCGATAATGAGGGAGCCTAGAAGAAGGATAAGACCAATAAGACCAAGTGTCTCAGTGGCTCTGTCAAGAGGGAGCTGAAGAAGCAAAAGCCTAAGAAGGAAGACTCTGATGGGGATGCTCCTAATGAGACTGCTCAGGAAGAGCAGGAGGCTCCCATTGAACAAGAGAAAATTGTACTTTTCTACACTTGCGGATACTTGCCT
>NW_021193176.1:0-1980 GCF_002162155.2 Triticum dicoccoides | reverse complement strand
AAGCCGACGACTGGCCATCTCTCAATTTTTTGATAAACGACCGCACAGAAAGTAATATTTTAAATTCAATAAGCATTGCTTAGCGCATATGAACAAGTTTTCAGAGCACAGGATAAACACGAGCGAGTTCATTCAAAAATCACATCCTTGGTACATTCTTCCGCCACAAGGCGGACACCTGCAAGAACATCCTTGTAGTAGTTCTCGAGCTTGCAATGCTCCTTCCCCGGCGGCGGCCCGTCCTTCAAAGCTTCTCACCATTCAGCTTACC
Organism: Triticum dicoccoides; assembly: GCF_002162155.2. Taxonomy (NCBI): domain Eukaryota; kingdom Viridiplantae; phylum Streptophyta; class Magnoliopsida; order Poales; family Poaceae; genus Triticum; species Triticum dicoccoides. Next base: position 1,709 of record NW_021193176.1, on the reverse strand, counting down.
CCAGTGCACCTTTGCACGAGCAAGGGCCCGACGGGCACCTTCGATGCAGACGAAGTGCTTGATGACCTCGAGCCTCGGACAGGCCTCCACCAGCCGCCGCACCAGCCCGAAATAGCTCCTAGGCAGGGCCTCTCCGGGCCACAGCCGAACTATGAAGCCCTTCATGGCCTGTTCGGCCACCTTGTGGACCTCGACCAGCTGTTTCAGCTGGTCGCTCAAGGGCACAGGGTGTCCGGCCTCAGAATACTGAGAGCAGAACACCTTCTCCATCGAGCTGCCCTCTTCAGCTCGGTAGAATGCGGCGGCGGTGGATACGCTGCGGGGAAGATCTGCGAATGCCCCTGGAGAGCTCCGGATTCGGGTAAGTAACAAGTAGTTTACTTTTATATTGCTGCTTTGCATAAAGAATGCCTTACCCGCTGCTATCTTCCTCATCTCCTCCAACTCTTGGAGGGCCTTTTGGGCTTCGGCCTTGGCAGACTTGGCAGTCTCAAGGGCCGTCGCGAGCTCGGATGCTTGCGCCTTTGACTCAAGCTCCAAACTCTCATGTTTTTTCATGAGAGCCTGAAGCTCTTGCTGCACCTCGCCGACCTGAGCCCCAAGTCTGTCTCACTCGGTTCGCTCCGCGGCTGTTTTCTTTTCGGCCTCAGACAGCACCTGCTTAAGGGTCGCCACCTCAGTCGTGGCCCCTACAATAAGCAGTACAATCCTGTTATCTTTTTGCAATCACGCCTTTCTATAGGCACTTTTTCTGTAAGGTATTTCTTACCTTCTTTCTCCTCGAGCCGACGCTTGGCAAGGCCGAGCTCTTGCTCGGTCCGCTCGAGGTCCTGCTTCAGGACACCCACCTCCGCAGTCAGTGCGGCGGTGGATAGCAGCGAAGCCTGCATACGCATATTGACTCTTTTTGTTAGACTCCTGCAATATTTAATAGATCCTCTATTCGGCTTTTCTTTCCGAACGCCAAACAAATTATCAGGGGCTACTGTCTATGTGGTAATATTTTTACATATTTTTACTTACCTCGAAGCCTGTTAGAAGGCTAGAGCAAGCTTCAGTCAGTCCGCTCTTGGCAGACTGAACCTTCTGGATCACCGTACTCATAATAGTACGGTGCCCCTCGTCGATGGAGGCGCCGTCAAGCACCTCCAGCAGATTGTCCGGCACCTCCGGTTGGACGGAGGCCGCTGGCTCAGAAGGCTTGCTCCTCTTGGAAGGAGTTCTCCTACCGCGGTCCGGAACTGTGGAAGATTCCGGCGCGGTGTCCGGCACAAAGCCGGACTTGGAGCCCTGGGGGGCCTTATCCCCTTCACTCCTGGAGTCCGGGAGGTTGCCTTGCGGCTCCTCCGGGACCACCTCCTCCTTCCTCGGAGCTTGTCGTGATGCCACTTCGGCGTCGTCTGCAGTGCGGGGGGAGACAGCGGGCGGAACTGAGTTCACGTCCGATGAGTCCAGGGAGCCACCCGACGATTCATTGAATTCGGCCCGGGGCGGGCTGCATAATTACGTTCGACATTAGGGAAAGTTGTGCAACAAAGGAACATCATGAGTTACTCTGATATCCGAACTTACGATTTCGCCGGACGCTTGGCCCTGTCTGGCCACTCCTCTCCGCCCTCTTCGGCGTCGGGGGAGTAGTCCGGCGGAGGGGTCTTCCTTTTCCTAGACCCCTCGGCCTCCCCCGTTGGGGCGGCTTTCCTCTTCTCTCC
>NW_021193175.1:0-1328 GCF_002162155.2 Triticum dicoccoides | reverse complement strand
GTGGATTTCAACAATCTTGGTTACCTTGACGAACCATTCGTCCTAGCGAAAGATGTCGCTCAGGTTTTCTATGTGAAGGACATGAGTAGCAAACCGAGGAAACGGAAAGATAAGAAAACGATCAGTGCATCATGCGATGATCCAAAGCGCCACATTGTTCTTTCAGGGAAAAGAAACATCGTGGGAGTGGAGGACAAGACAGACATGTCAGAAGATTATAATATGTTTGCTGAAATTCCGCCCTTCAAAGTGAACACCGACCCAAGCATTAAGTTAAATGATGAGGATGCTCCATGGATACGGCACAATCGTAAGCAAGCAGGGACACAAGGGAAGAAATGATGTGTAATAATTTATTGTATCAAACCTTTTGTCAAACCTTCAAGGGGTTTTAAAATGAATTAGTTTTATTTTTCTGATTTTTTTGATATATAATTGTATTTTTAAGATTTGAAAATGAAGAAAAAAACAGAAGAAAAAAGCAAACAGAAGAAAAACATAAGAAAAAAGGAAAAACAGAAGAAAAAAACAGAAGAAAAAAACAGAAGAAAAAAGGAAAAAGGAAAAAGGAAGAAAAAAACAGAAGAAAAAAACAGAAGAAAAAGGAAGAAAAAACAGAAGAAAAAAACAGAAGAAAAAAGGAAAAACAGAAGAAAAAAACAAACAGAAGAAAAACATAAGAAAAAAGGAAAAAGGAAAAAAGGAAGAAAAAAAGAAAATATGCCACCTACTGGGCCACCACGGCCTGAATACGACTAGAAACCCATTAAAGGGCCAGGATTCAGGCCCGCAGAAGGCCCAGTAGGCCCACAGGCACACAGTGACAGAATAGGCCCGTAAGCCTGCATTTGAGAGGAGCTCGAAGTGGTAAGCGCAGCCGCGCTTATAAACCACTGTCGAAGCCTCTCGGCTAGCGAGGTGGGACTAAACATCCCACCGCACCGCGCCAGTTCTAGCACAGCCCTTTAGTCGCGGTTGGGGAGGCGGACCGCGACTAAAGGATACCTTTAGTCGCGGTTGGGGTGGCGGCCCGCGACTAAAGGGTCTTTCTGCGCGGGAACGTAGGCGGCGCCAAAACCCTTTAGTCGCGGTTGGGGAGGCGGACCGCGACTAAAGGGCACCCTTTAGTCGCGGTTGGGGTGGCGGGCCGCGTCCGCCTCTCCAACCGCGACTAAAGGTGCGTCCATAAATACTGCACTTAGCAGTTTTGCCACTTCCCATTCTGCTCTCTCTCGACGCCGAAGCGCTGCCCCGGCCGACGCCGACGCCGAAGCCCTGCCCCGACGCCGACGCCGACGCCGAAGCCCTGCCCCGACGCTGACGCCGAC
>NW_021193174.1:0-524 GCF_002162155.2 Triticum dicoccoides | reverse complement strand
CAGAATCGGCAAAAATTGCGATTGTTGATGACCGACACATCAGCGCACCTTGGGGTTCAAAAACTATGGAAATCACTTCGGGACCCCAAAACGTTCAGTAATAGTCCACGAAACGGGCAGACTCAGCCAAAACTGCGAGTGTTTACGACCAACATGTAAACACATCCCATGGTTCGTTAATCGTGGAAAGCACTCTGGGACCCCAAAACAGTGACTAATGGTCCATGAAACGGGCCAGAATCGGCCAAAATTGTGAGTCTTGATGACCGACACGTAAACGCACCCCGGCGTTCGTTAATCGTGTAAATCACTCCGTGACCCCAAAACAGTGAGTAATAGTCCCTGAAACGGGCCAGAATCGGCAAAAATTGCGATTGTTGATGACCGACACATCAGCGCACATTGGGGTTCAAAAACTATGGAAATCACTTCGGGACCCCAAAACGTTCAGTAATAGTCCACGAAACGGGCAGACTCGGCCAAAACTGCGAGTATTTATGACCAACATGTAAACACATCCCATG
>NW_021193173.1:0-1600 GCF_002162155.2 Triticum dicoccoides | reverse complement strand
GATGAGTCCTTGAAAAAGGGTTTCATCCGCCCTAGTTCATCTCCGTGGGCTTGCCCCGTCCTATTCGTCAAGAAGAAGGATGGTACGGACCGGATGGTTGTAGATTACCGACCTGTCAATTTGGTCACAATCAAGAACAAATATCCGCTCCCCAGGATCAACGACCTGTATGATCAGCTCGCTGGATCCTCAGTCTTCTCCAAGATGGATTTGAGGTTGGGCTACCATCAAATCAAAATCAGAAACGGGGACATTCCTAAAACGGCCTTTGTTACTCGTTATGGCCAATACGAGTACACTGTCATGTCCTTCGGTTTAACCAACGCTCCAGCCACCTTTTCTCGGTTAATGAACTCAATCTTCATGGAGTATTTGGATAAATTCGTCGTGGTTTACCTCGATGATATACTCATCTACTCCAAGAACGAGGAGGAACATGCCGAACATCTAAGGCTAGTGTTGAAGAAACTTCGAGAGCATCGCCTTTATGCCAAATTTTCTAAATGTGAATTCTGGTTGTCAGAAGTGACCTATCTGGGTCATGTAATATCTGGTAAAGGTATTGCTGTTAACCCTGAGCGAGTTCAAGCCGTCCTTAATTGGACTCCACCTGAATCGGTCAAGCAAGTTCGGAGTTTTCTGGGCTTAGCGAGCTATTGTCGTCGCTTTGTCGAGAACTTCTCCAAAGTTGCTAAACCTCTAACCAAACTCCTCAAGAAAGATAAAAAGTTCGAATGGACTCCACAATGTGAGCACAGCTTTCAGGAACTGAAAAGACGCCTGACTTCTGCTCCCGTACTGGTACCGCCAGACTTCTCCAAGGACTTTGTTATCTACTGCGACGCCTCGCGACAAGGGCTAGGTTGCATTCTCATGCAAGATCGACACGTAATTGCCTACGCTTCACGGCAATTGCACCCACATGAGGAGAATTATCCTACTCATGATCTAGAGCTTGCAGCCGTAGTCTATGCACTCAAGACATGGCGACATTACCTCCTCGGTAACCGTTGCGAAATATTCACTAATCACCAAAGTCTGAAGTACATCTTCACCCAACCGGATTTGAATCTCAGGCAAAGACGTTGGGTCGAGTTGATCACAGACTTTGATTTAGGAATAACTTACACCCCAGGGAAAGCCAACGTCATGGCTGATGTGCTAAGTCGTAAATCTTATTGTAACAATCTGATGTTACAACAAAGTCAACCGCTTCTCCATGAGGAATTTCGAAAGCTTAACCTTCACATTGTTCCTCAAGGTTTGCTTTCCACCTTGGTAGCAAAACCTACTCTTATGGATCAAATCATCGCTGCCCAAAAGCGAGATAAGGGAATATCTAAAATCAAAGAGAACATTGCTAGCGGAGGTGCTAGTTGTTTCTCCACAAATGATCATGGTGTTGTGTACTTTGAGAACCGTCTAGTGGTTCCCAAGAACCAGCATCTACGGCAGTTGATCCTTAAGGAGGCTCATGAATCTCCTCTCACCATTCATCCCGGTAGTACTAAGATGTATCAGGACCTACGCCAGAGGTTCTGGTGGACTAGGATGAAGAGAGAGATTGCTCAGTATATTGCAAATTGCGACGTCTGTCGTC
>NW_021193172.1:0-1581 GCF_002162155.2 Triticum dicoccoides | reverse complement strand
GATACGATCAACATGAGAATGTTCACCGACGATGACTAGTCCGTCTCACGTGATGATCGGACACGGGCTAGTCGACTCGGATCGTGTAACACTTAGATGACTAGAGGGATGTCTAATCTAAGTGGGAGTTCATAATTTGATTAGAACTTTATTATCATGAACTTAGTCTAAAACCTTTGCAAATATGTCTTGTAGATCAATGGCCAACGCTAATGTCAACATGAACTTCAACGCGTTCCTAGAGAAAACCAAGCTGAAAGATGATGGCAGCAACTATACGGACTGGGTCCGGAACCTGAGGATCATCCTCATAGCTGCCAGGAAACAATACGTCCTAGAAGGACCGCTAGGTGACGCTCCCGTCCCAGAGAACCAAGACATTATGAATGCTTGGCAGTCTCGTGCTGATGATTACTCCCTCGTTCAGTGCGGCATGCTTTACAGCTTAGAACTGGGGCTCCAAAAGCGTTTTGAGCACCACGGAGCATATGAGATGTTCGAAGAGCTGAAACTAGTTTTTCAAGCTCATGCCCGGGTCGAGAGATATGATGTCTCCGACAAGTTCTACAGTTGTAAGATGGAGGAAAATAGTTCTGTCAGTGAGCACATCCTGAAGATGTCTGGGTTGCACAACCGTATGACCCAGCTGAACATTAACCTCCCAGATGAGGCGGTCATTGACAGAATCCTCCAGTCGCTCCCACCAAGCTACAAGAGCTTTGTGATGAACTACAACATGCAGGGGATGGAAAAGACCATTCCTGAAGTGTTCTCGATGCTGAAGTCAGAAGAGGCTGAAATCAAGAAAGAACATCAAGTGTTGATGGTCAATAAGACCACTAAGTTCAAGAAGGGCAAGGGTAAGAAGAACTTCAAGAAGGACGGCAAGGAGGTTGCCGCGCCTGGTAAGCCAGTTACCGGGAAGAAGTCAAAGAATGGACCCAAGCCTGAGACTGAGTGCTTTTATTGCAAGGGGAAGGGTCACTAGAAGCGGAACTGCCCCAAATACTTAGCGGATAAGAAGGCCGGCAACACCAAAGGTATATTTGATATACATGTGATTGATGTGTACCTTACCAGTACTCGTAGTAACTCCTGGGTATTTGATACCGGTGCCGTTGCTCATATTTGTAACTCACAGCAGGAGCTGCGGAATAAACAGAGACTGGCGAAGGACGAGGTGACTATGCGCGTCGGGAATGGTTCCAGAGTCGATGTGATCGCCGTCGGCACGCTGCCTCTACATTTACCTACGGGATTAGTTTTGAACCTTAATAATTGTTATTTAGTGCCAAGTTTGAGCATGAACATTGTATCTGGATCTCGTTTAATACGAGATGGCTACTCATTTAAGTCTGAGAATAATGGTTGTTCGATTTATATGAGAGATATGTTTTATGGTCATGCTCCGATGGTCAATGGTTTATTCTTAATGAATCTCGAGCATAATATTACACATGTTCATAGTATAGATGCCAAAAGATTTAAAGTTGATAACGATAGTCCCACATACTTGTGGCACTGCCGCCTTGGTCACATTGGTGTCAAGCGCATGAAGAAGCTCCATGCCGATGGACTTTT
>NW_021193171.1:0-1454 GCF_002162155.2 Triticum dicoccoides | reverse complement strand
GTCTGTTCGCCGCGAGGCCGCCTCTACCGGCCATAGCCAGATCGAGAGCGGCAACAATTGTACCCCAAAATTTCAGCTAATTAGATTACATTGCCTCATCTTCTCCCTCTCTCTTATGTATGTTCTATATAGTCTAATATCCTAGTATGATATTGATTTTTTTGCCCTAATTTTATGATTTGTTATTCTTCGGGGACTTTGATTGTTCTAGGCTATGGATCGGTATTTTTCGAAGAAATCTCAGTCACCAGATCCAGATAATGATGCAGGCATATCAAGGTCACCCATAAGAGATAGGCTAAGTGCATCAAATGTCACTGCAGCTAGTCTTCTGAAGGCTACTATTCATACAGAAATTAACTTAAATGAGTTGCCTTATGTATGATCCGGCTGATCGGAAGAGAATTTCAAAGTACACAAGAAATCCAAAGAAGCAACATGAGATTTGGCGCAGATATTCAACAGGGACCTTACAAGCCACCGTCTAATTTTGATTACCCACAAAGGAAGATTGGAGATAATCAACAGAGATTTAATCCAGATTTGTTTGATGAATATGGTGGTGGCCAAAAAAAAAAATAAGACAAAACTTTCAGCATTACCGAATTGAGTGTCTTAATTATGTTATTGATTGGCAACTTCAACATTACCGAGATGTTGTCAAAAGAAAAGTTGTGCTACAAAATAAGTGATCAGTTCATGAGTGATTGTCTATGTTGAGAAAGATAAATTTTCTACCATTACTAATGATGCACTGTTTAATCTTTTTAAGGCGATGAAAGATCGGAAGGGGACACTCTAAAATGTGAGTGCCTTTACAAAATTCTTTCGCTTGATAGTACTTATTCCAAACTTGTCAAACTAACTTGCCATTTTTCTAATGTTCTAGGAAGATATAAGCTACACCTGAAGCTACAAAATTCTTTCGCTTGATACTATTTATAGTATGTAAACACGTGATTTTATAATTTTATTGAACCGGTATGTCTTGCACTCCTTAGTTTTTAATGCACCATTTTTTATTCATTATATTATTTTTGGGTGCAATAATTTTGTTGTAAGATAATTTAAAATTAGATTTTGCACGTCACATATTAGTACCAAGTTCTCACAACGAGTCATGGAGTGAACCCAATGGCCAAATTTTCTGGCTCCGCCCCTGACACACTTTGATGTTGAACAGTTTGCATTTGAATTAGTTATGATTTCAATTTGCTTTGACGACTTTTTGCAGACCAAAATCAGAACACATGTTTAGATGTCCGGGGCAGAGAATCATTCATAGGAAATAGAGGAATAGAGGTGTTGGGTTCATAGGAAATTGCCTAGAGGTGTGAGCAAAGGAGCCGTACTACAGATGCAACACTATGCCTACTTTATTCAGGCACTAAGTATTCTAATCGCTGCATGCAGGTCTTGCTTCTCTCCCACCCATGCGAAAGGATTTTTTTTTT
>NW_021193170.1:0-1464 GCF_002162155.2 Triticum dicoccoides | reverse complement strand
AATATAATGAAGAACAAGGATAAGCTCAGTAAGCCGACGTCAGCTGGTCGTGTGGCCGGCAAAGGCTTGTCGACAAAATGGGGGTCATACTATACCGCTGGTGTGCGGAAGGAGAAAAAGACCAGCTCGGAAAGCCAGGCGCGAGAGGTTCAAGAACTCAAGGCACAGGTGGCGCGGATTCCGGAGATTGTCCAAGAGCAAGTGGAACAACGACTCGGAGCGACGATCACCGCCCTTGTGCCTACCTTGATCTCGGGGTTGAGTGCGTGGATTGCGGGCGGCCAACAGGGGCCGCCCCCGATTCCTAGCTTCACGGCCAGCAACTCGCATAATGCGATGGCGGGGCCATTGGTGCCTCCGGCGGAGGCGGCATTGGTGTCTCCGACGCCGGCACGGGAGCTTAATGCACCCGGGTGTACGCCGGCCGGCACCTCTTCAGCAAGCGGCCGCTTCGTCAACTGCACGCCCGCCGTTGGCGGTGCCTCGACATTAGCCGAGCTCAACGCCATCATCACGGTAACTAATTAAGCCTCTCTCGGCCGAGGACTTCATCTCCTTGCCTTTGACTGGGCATCCCTGACGCCCTACATGTTTTCGCAGGGCGCCGCCAACGTTCTGTGCACTCTCCTCCACTTCGTGAACAACGAGTTGGTCGATGTCGCCAAGGGCAAAATCGTTCAACCGGGCAACCCCTTGTTCCACGGTACCCAGATGCCACCCAACTTGTTTAGGGTTCAACTGGTTCGGGTGCTGCCAGGCTGCGACGACTTGTTACCTCCGATTCCACCCGTCGGGGCCGACGATGATGACGTGATGACCCTCAGCGCCTGCCTGAGCTGGCCCCTGCTTTGGCCGAAGAGCCAGATTCGTTTGGGGGCGGGGGACACCACCCCAAAGACAACACCGCCAGTCGTGCCGGCGCCAAGTCGGCCCCATGGCAAGACCGCCGTAACGGTGCCGGACATCCCTATGCCACTGGATCCAAACATGCATATGGCACATGATCAGAACGACGACGACGACGATGATGATACATTTGGCAACGTCGATCAGTACTTTGCCGAGCATGGGTACGATGGCGACTTCATGGGGCCTCCTTCTCAAGAACCAAACCCAACAAAAGACGTGTGCGATCTAGCTCGTACCGCGGAGAAGCCAAGTTGCAACAGGCGCCGTCTGGCGTTCAGCTCTCAGGAGACGCCTCCAGCTGCCGACTTCACTGAGCCTCAGATAGGCGAGGTGCGAAATATTATCAGCCCCAACACACTCAAGAAGGCGGTCTGTGAGCAGAACTCGGTCCCATTACAGGAGAAGAAGAAGGCACGCAAAAGAAAGACTAAGAAGGGTGCGAGCCAGCCGGCACCGAGTACGATCCGTGCTCAGGACGGGCCACCTTCACCGCAGGATATCTCGAGGAGGGTGCATGTGGCGGGTAGGGCGATGCTACCACCAAATATGCTCAAT
>NW_021193169.1:0-1051 GCF_002162155.2 Triticum dicoccoides | reverse complement strand
TAGAGCATCCCTAGCGCCTCGCTTCGCTCGCCTTCGAGCTCCAACCCCGTTTCCGTGCACGACCGAACTCCGGCGGCCGCAGCCGAGCTCGCCGCCGTCGACTCCGGCCACCTCAGGCATGGCCACCACCACCGTTCGACGCGCGGGAGCAAGGGCTCTCCAACGAGCCCAAGCACAGCCTCGCCCGTGCCCTGTAGCGCGATCCCGCATCACGCCGCCGTCTCGGACCTCGCCGGCGTCATGTCGCCGGTGGGGTTTGACTTGTCCGACCTGGGGTTTGACCCCCCAGGGTCACTGACGCGTGGGCCCCGTCGGCCAGGTGGACATCATTAGCGCTAACCACTGTTAGTTAACCCCCTGACACTGACTAGTGGGCCCCAGCGCCACTAATTAGTAATTAGGATTAATTTAACCCTGTTTAACCCCCCTGTCACTGACGTGTGGGCCCCACACGTCAGGTTTGACTCCAGCCAGCCGCAGTTGACCACTGATGTCATGCTGACGTCATGCTGGCGCAATAATTATATTTCTGGATTTAATTTAAATCAGGAAATTCCAGAATATTATTTAAACTTCAAAAATTCATAATTTTTATTCTGTAACTCCAAATTGGACAAATTATATATGAAAAATGATCAGAAAAATCCAATCTATCCATCTGTACTATTTTCATGCATGATCAAACAAGTTAAATTGATGTTTTAAGCAGAACAAGGAAAAGCACTTTAAAAGGCCATGTTTGAGTTTGAAATTTGAATCTTTGATTCAAATTTGTTCAAACCCTTCTGGTTTTAGTTGCATTAGCCCAACACACTCATATTGCCATGTTTCATGCATGCATCATATTGTTGCACATTGTTTGGTGATGGTTGTGTGTCGGTGTCCTTTGCGACAGGTTCTGCCTCCGAGGAGTACCGTGATTACCCTAACGAAGAACCGTATCAGTGCATCGAACCATCAGGCAAGCAACCAACCATTTGATCATATCGATACAATCCCATGTTCTCGCTCCTGCTCTCTTTTACTGCATTAAGACAACGCGATTCAAACT
>NW_021193168.1:0-1562 GCF_002162155.2 Triticum dicoccoides | reverse complement strand
GATATTAATAGAGCTAATAAAGCACAACAGGAGAAGAATAAGAGTGAAAATCAGATTGTGGCAAAAGAATTTGAGCAACAAATGAAGCCTAATAATAAACCATCTAGTGTTGCTTCTGAAATTAAATTGAAAAGTGCATGTTTATTTGCCACCAAATCTGATATTGATGAGCTAGATTTCAGCAAATCTGTTTGCTATGCTTTTGTGTGCAAAGAGGCATTATTTTCATTCGAGGACGTGCCTTCCTCTTTGCCTCCTGCTGTCACTAACATTTTGCAGGAGTTCGCTGATGTTTTTCCACAAGACGTGCCACCGGGATTACCGCCTATTCGAGGGATTGAGCATCAGATTGACTTAATTCCCAGTGCTTCACTGGCAAACCGTGCACCATACCGTACCAATCCAGAGGAGACGAAGGAGATTATGCTTCAAGTACAAGAGCTTCTCGACAAAGGTTATATACGCGAATCCCTTAGTCCTTGTGCTGTTCCTATTATTCTAGTGCCGAAAAAGGATGGTACATCACGTATGTGTGTTGATTGTAGAGGCATTAATAATATTACTATTCGTTATCGTCATCCTATTCCTAGGCTAGATGATATGCTTGATGAATTGAGTGGCTCTACAATATTCTCCAAAGTTGATTTGCGTAGTGGCTACCATCAAATTCGTATGAAATTGGGAGATGAATGGAAAACAGCATTTAAAACTAAGTTTGGATTATATGAGTGGTTAGTCATGCCTTTTGGGTTAACAAATGCACCTAGTCCTTTCATGAGATTAATGAACGAAGTTTTACGTGCTTTCATTGGACGATTTGTGGTAGTTTACTTCGATGACATATTGATTTATAGCAGATCTTTGGAGGAACATTTGAAACATTTACGTGCTGTTTTTATTGCTCTACGTGATGCACGTTTGTTTGGTAACCTTGGGAAGTGCACCTTTTGCACCGACCGAGTATCTTTTCTTGGCTATGTTGTTACTCCACAGGGAATTGAAGTTGACAAAGCCAAGATTGAAGCTATTGAGAGTTGGCCGCAGCCCAAAATGGTCACACAAGTGAGGAGTTTTCTTGGCCTCGCTGGATTCTATAGGCGTTTTGTGAGAGATTTCAGCACCATTGCTGCACCTCTCAACGAGCTTACAAAGAAGGATGTGCCTTTTGTTTGGGGTACCGCACAGGAAGAAGCCTTCACGGTATTGAAAGATAAGTTGACACATGCTCCTTTACTCCAAATTCCTGATTTTAATAAGACTTTTGAGCTTGAATGTGATGCTAGTGGAATTGGATTAGGAGGTGTGTTATTACAAGATGGCAAACCTGTTGCATACTTTTCTGAAAAATTGAGTGGGCCTAGTCTGAATTATTCTACTTATGATAAAGAATTATATGCTCTTGTTCGGACTTTAGAAACATGGCAACATTATTTATGGCCCAAAGAATTTGTTATACATTCTGATCATGAATCTTTGAAACATATTAAAAGTCAAGCTAAACTGAATCGTAGACATGCTAAATGGGTTGAATTCATTGAGACTTTCCCTTATGTCATTAAACA
>NW_021193167.1:0-1121 GCF_002162155.2 Triticum dicoccoides | reverse complement strand
TGATAGAGGCAAAGGTGTCCTGTCTTTCGATGAGATGGTGGATTTCGCTTTGGTGGAAGTCGACTTTGACGATCCGACTACGAACGTGCGAGGACGTCGCGCCTTAGCAATCGCTAAACCAACTCCGAGAGGTTATTGACCACGCCGGAGCACGATCAACCTGACCACGAGGGTCTGTTTCCTGCGAGCAAACGAAGAACAAGCAAGAAACTAAGATTGCAATCTGGATATTGCGAATATAAGATGAAAGCTTTATTGATCAAGGTGGGGTTCTGTGACGCCTTTGTCTGGTCGTTGAACACAAACAAAGTACGCGAAGTTGCAGCTATGGCGAACTTTTAATCTAAACAAAACCCCAAAGTCTAAACGATGCCCTAAGGGCTGTATATATGGAGGAAGAGGGGGGAATTTCGTGGCCCTTGGTGGAGGAGTCCGAAATCAACCCTATCTCTTGTTTCCCCACACATACGGACTCTAAAAATAGCCTATACTTATGTATTTCGAAATTACATGGGCCTGGCCCAATAATAAGGTGACGCAGCACCTAAAATAGCCTCGGGACGAAATTTATGAAGTGGCATCTTGTATATTTCGTCCAAGGCTTCATGCACCCATTATGGTGGCTTCAAAGTCCTGAAATCATCACTTGTAACTCCGTTCTTGTTCCCCTTGCGCATGCCATCATCTCCATGCTTGTTCTTGCTCCAATGTTCATCCTTCTCCAAGCTAGCCCTTCATTTGTAAGCAAAACAAATGTATCCAATTTAGGCAGCATCATATTCTCATGAACATTAGAATCATTACCAAGAAACGAAAGTACCTGGTAATTTAGTTGGCGTGCACGAGCTCTAGTAATTGGTCCAGTATGTATAGCAGCAGGGGCTGTGGGTGTAACAATTGTATTGATGTCCTCATCATCCTCCCCTTCTTGAAATGAAGTCGTCCTCGACGGAAGTTCATCTTCCTCACCCAAATAAGGCTTCAAATCTGCAATGTTAAAAGTGGGACTAACCCCAAAATCTGCAGGCAGCTCAAGTTTATATGCATTATCATTTATTTTCTCTAACACCTTAAAGGGACCATCAGCACGTGGCATTAGCTTTGATTTGCGCAAATCAGGA
>NW_021193166.1:0-3027 GCF_002162155.2 Triticum dicoccoides | reverse complement strand
CCCCCTGCCGCAATTCTCACCGACGCCCGCAACCCCTCCCTCTTGGCTCCAGGCTCCAGCGACAACTAGCACGCCAGGCCACCGCGGCGTGCCCCAAAGCGGATGAGTATACCTCTGTCGTGAGTTGCGTGGTTGCCAGTCGGATCACATGGGTTGCGGCACAGGAGGTGGACCAATAGCTCGCCAGAGGGGTTTTCTCATGCCAGCACAAAATCAAAAAATGGAGGCGAACTAGAGTGCAAACACCAACAATAGTTGGACAAAAGATAACCCCGGCTCAAGAGAGTGCCTCAAGAACAAAATACTAATTTCTTCCTCGACACTCCCGCCGCCCGAGGCGACCGACACTGCACCGCCAGTAAAAGTCGTGCCGACCCGTTTGGCGAGAGGAGACGTGGATAACATGACCTCGAGAGGCTTCATGGCACAACCAACGAGGTTGTCGAACCCGCCGCCACCATTCATGCCGGTGGCGGCTTGCAGGCGCGTGGAGAGAGAAAGGGGAGAATGGAGGATTCTTATGCGAGAAGGAAGGGAGGGCCCCACGTGCGTGGTAACATTATACAGCAAAGTGTATATGCATGCATGCATGCACTCGTGTCAAATGAATCTAGTCACATTAGACAGCCATGCAAAGCGAATCTGGACGCTTACAGCAAACAACTATGATGGTGTGAATAATTACCCACTGCGGTAGACATCAAGACATTGTTTTTGGCGAACCAACCTGTGGTTGGATGGTTAGAGGAACTGTGGTATCCCCAGCCCACCAGGGTTCAAATCCTAGTGCTCGCATTTATTCCTGAATTTATTTCAGGATTTCCAGCGATGCGCATTCAGTGGGAGGAGACGTTCCCGTCGACGACGAGGTGCCTACGGTGACTTCGTAAATTTTAAGATGATATGCCGGCTCAGTCTTTCGGAGGTGCTCATAGGGGTAGGGTGTGCGTGTGTGCGTTCATAGGGATGAGTGTATGCGCGTGTATATGAGCGCTTGTGTCTGTACTGATGTTCAAAAAAAGACATTGTTTTTGGGATCTCGGACCTCTCTCTAAGGTGAAAACACAAAATCCTTGATCGGGCGACGACAACGCTTGCGCATTGTTTCCTTTTTGGAGGTGCCGCTTTTGGAGAACCTCTTATGTAGTCCGGATGTTGTCTTTGGTGGTGGTTAGGGTGTTGTTGATGTGAGTGTTTCATCACTGCCACGGGGTCTTTGTTTTTATATTTCTCTCTTTTTCATTTTTGTTCTTGGTTGTGTGCATCTTTGATGTCTTTCGATGTTTTGTTGGTGCGGAGGCTAGATGTAATTGGTATCTCTTTCATCAAAATAAGAAAATGGCATGTTTGTCTGAATGCATTATGTTCTTTATACTTCATCTTCTAACGACTTCCATTCTCCTCCTCGTATGATTTCTTACAATCTTCATACACATCAATTCTAAATTTGGGCATTTTGAATTTGTAGGGCTACTAGCCTTGGCTACTGAAGGACCAAAGAAGGAAAAGAGCACATTGAGACAATTATAAATTAAGCTGATTTGATTGAGTTTTTCTTACTTGGCCAGATATGTTCTAGATATATTATTTCAACTACCCAAACAGGATTTCCAAAACTACACCTAGAAATTGTACAATGTGTGATCCATTATTTTATGTGCCATATGGACTAGTGTGGTGAAGTGTGGTGACTCGTACTCCCTCCATTCCACAATGTACTGCGCCCGCATTTTCCGAGATCTAACTTTGACCGTATATTTAACCAACGAGACCAACTACGGCGTGATAAAAAATTATACCACTGAATTCGTTTCGAAATACAAATTCAGTGGTATAATTTTTGCTCCCACCGCAATCGGTCTCGTCAGTTAAATTTACGGTCAAATTTAGATCTTGGGATGCGTGAGCGTACTACATTGTGGAACGAAAGGAGTATATTTGAGCGAGTTGACATATCAAATCAACAACACATGTGTGACTATCCTGCTTATAAAACTATTCCGGTGCCTTCACGTATATGTATAAAAAATTAAATAATAATTAAAATATGTATTTCATAGTTTATTGTCCCCCTCTCGGCAGGCAACTCTTGGTCTCCCGCCTCTCAACGATAGTGTTGTGTGCGGTCCGGGGACTGGAAGATGTGGACAACATGGTTGTTGGTCATCGAGTATCGACGAGTCCACGACTAGAAAGTCGTGATGCATGAATCTTGACGACGGACAAATGAGATGGCGTGAGCGCACGAGAGATCCACACGCGATTGTAATTGAGGCACGCAGTTTTGTTTTATAACATGTGTTATTCACATGTGGTGTCTCACAAGTGCGTGCGATTGGGTGGGTGGGGGCCTTAAAAGGCCCGATATTTACGTGGGACCATCCCAACCGCCTCAACCTTTGTTCTGGTCGCCAATGGACAAGGGAATGAGGAAACACGCGTGGGTTACGTTTATTGAGTCAGTTTTGCATGAAGGGGGCGAGTGGTTTGGAGCCGAATCGAGGCGACAACACCTGCCACTAACTTCCACCATATTCTCCCGCCGATTTCTCCCACGCAATTTGTTCACTCCTCTCATATTTTACCGCCCAATATGCCCCATCGTAGTTAGTTACACGTGAACGACCATTTTAGTGTCGGGCATCTTGTTGGGACATCCGTAACCTACTTTCATGAGAAGATGTTTGCACTCCCACCCATGACACTACCATGATGGCATTGCCTCTTTCCACGACCACTTCTCCCACCCTTTTCGGTGATTTCTCTCGCCTCATATCTCCTGCCTCTTTTATCGCGCTATGACGATTCCTCCTGCTCAATATCCCCCACCATATTTTCCAACTCATTTCTCTTCCCAATATATCTCACCTTGAACTTTTTTCACTCATTACTCCGCCATGTGTTTTCCATCCTATCCAAGGATATAACTTTGGTAAACCTTTAACTTCAGTTGCAAAACTCACCATGTGGTAATAATATTTGATTGTTGTTGTTTGTGAAAAGATATAAAAACAAATACTGAAATAA
>NW_021193165.1:0-1356 GCF_002162155.2 Triticum dicoccoides | reverse complement strand
CTTGAAGAGTGGTCTATTCTTACTAAATCTCGATAGTAGTAATACACATATTCATAATGTTGAAACCAAAAGATACAGAGTTGATAATGAAAGTGCAACTTATTTGTGGCACTGTCGTTTAGGTCATATCGGTGTAAAACGCATGAAGAAACTCCATACTAATGGACTTTTGGAACCACTTGATTATGAATCACTTGGTACTTGCGAACCGTGCCTCATGGGCAAGATGACTAAAACACCGTTCTCCGGTACTATGGAGAGAGCAACAGATTTGTTGGAAATCATACATACCGATGTATGTGGTCCGATGAATATTGAGGCTCGTGGCGGATATCGTTATTTTCTCACCTTCACAGATGATTTGAGCAGATATGGATATATCTACTTAATGAAGCATAAGTCTGAAACATTTGAAAAGTTCAAAGAATTTCAGAGTGAAGTTGAAAATCAACGTAACAAGAAAATAAAGTTTCTACGATCTGATCGTGGAGGAGAATATTTGAGTTACGAGTTTGGTGTATATTTGAAAAACTGTGGAATAGTTTCGCAACTCACGCCCCCCGGAACACCACAGCGTAATGGTGTGTCCGAACGTCGTAATCGTACTTTACTAGATATGGTGCGATCTATGATGTCTCTTACAGATTTACCGCTATCATTTTGGGGATATGCTTTAGAGACGGCCGCATTCACGTTAAATAGGGCACCATCAAAATCCGTTGAGACGACGCCTTATGAACTATGGTTTGGCAAGAAACCAAAGTTGTCGTTTCTTAAAGTTTGGGGCTGCGATGCTTATGTGAAAAAACTTCAACCTGATAAGCTCGAACCCAAATCAGAGAAATGTGTATTCATAGGATACCCAAAGGAAACTGTTGGGTACACCTTCTATCACAGATCCGAAGGCAAAACATTTGTTGGTAAGAATGGATCATTTCTAGAGAAGGAGTTTCTCTCGAAAGAAGTGAGTGGGAGGAAAGTAGAACTTGACGAGGTAACTGTACCTGCTCCCTTACTGGAAAGTAGTTCATCACAGAAAACTGTTTCAGTGACACCTACACCAGTTAGTGAGGAAGCCAATGATAATGATCATGAAACTTCAGATCAAGATACTACTGAACTTCGTAGATCAACCAGAGTAAGATCCGCACCAGAGTGGTACGGTAATCCTGTT
Organism: Triticum dicoccoides; assembly: GCF_002162155.2. Classification (NCBI taxonomy): domain Eukaryota; kingdom Viridiplantae; phylum Streptophyta; class Magnoliopsida; order Poales; family Poaceae; genus Triticum; species Triticum dicoccoides. Next base: position 182 of record NW_021193165.1, on the reverse strand, counting down.
CTGGAGGTCATGCTACTAGATCATGATGAACCTACGAACTATGAAGAAGCGATGGTGAGCCCAGATTCCGCAAAGTGGCTAGAAGCCATGAAATCTGAGATGGGATCCATGTATGAGAACAAAGTATGGACTTTGGTTGACTTGCCCGATGATCGGCAAGCGATTGAGAATAAATGGATCTT
>NW_021193164.1:0-1618 GCF_002162155.2 Triticum dicoccoides | reverse complement strand
TGTTACTGCTGTTGGTGCTTCTTTGGCTCCTGCTACTGCTCCTGCTGGTACCCAGGAGGATGATGAGTATGCGGGCGATTATGAGGATGAGGTTGATCAAAATCAGATCTACGAGCAGCCACCAGCACCACCACCAGCAGGTCGACCTCAGGTATATATTCGTAATGGTAGGCCTGCACCACCACCTCAGGTACGAGATGATGTCCATATTCCTAAACTGAAATTGAATATTCCACCATTTGAGGGTAGATATGTTCCTGATATATATCTTACTTGGGAGTTAGAAACTGAACAACGATTTACATGTTTACAATATCCCGAGGAGAGACGGGTTGCTGCTGCTGTTTGTGCTTTCACTAGTTTTGCATGTGTATGGTGGTCTGAACATTGTAGATTATATCCTACTCCAACTACTTGGGCTGCTTTGAAAACTGCTATGCGTACGCGTTGGCTTCCACCATATTATCAACGTGAATTGCTTCAAAAATTGCAGCGTTTAAGACAAGGGAAAAATTCTGTAGAAGAATATTATCAGGAATTACAAACTGGCATGATTAGATGTGGTATTGTTGAGGAGAATGAAGCTATGCTTGCACGTTTTCTGGGTGGATTAAATAGAGAGATTCAGACCATTCTAGACTATAAGGAGTATACTAATATCACTCATTTATTCCATCTTGCTTGTAAAGCTGAACGTGAAGTGCAGGATCGACAAGCATTGGGGCGAACTAACTTTTCTGCAGGCCGACCTTCATCATGGACACCACGTGCATCTTCTACTTCAACTGCACTAGCACCTCCATCCGGTGCCACCTCCAGCCGTGATACAAGAAAACAGGCACAACCACCATTATCTGCCAAGAGCGCACCTGCGGGGCCTGCACAGCGTTCTTCTTCTTCCATGGCATCAACAGGGCACACAAGTGATATTATTTGTCGTCGTTGTAAGGGAGGAGGTCATTATGCGAGGGATTGCAAATCTCCGCGTGTGATGATTGCTACCGCGGATGGTGGATATGAGTCCGCTAGTGACTATGATGAGGAGACATTGGCTCTTATTACACGTGAAGAACATGGTGGAGATGATTCTGATCATGAGACGCAATACATGGCTCCTGAAGACGCTGACAGGTATGAATGTTTAGTTGCTCAACGTATTTTGAGTGTGCAGGTCACACAAGCTGAGCAAAATCAGAGGCACAATTTGTTCCATACCAAGGGAGTTGTGAAGGAACGTTCTGTGCGCGTCATAATAGACGGAGGGAGCTGCAACAACTTGGCTAGCATGGAGATGGTGGAGAAGCTTTCTCTCACCACAAGACCACATCCACATCCTTACTACATCCAATGGTTCAACAACAGCGGCAAGGTTAAGGTAATACGTACTGTTCGTGTGCATTTTAGTATCTCTACATATGCTGATTATGTTGATTGTGATGTGGTACCTATGCAAGCATGTTCCTTATTACTTGGTAGACCATGGCAATTTGATAAAAATTCTGTACACCATGGTAGAAACAATCACTATACTCTTGTTCATAAGGATAAAAATATTACTTTGCTTCCTATGACTCCTGATTCCATTTTGAAAGATGATATTAATAGAGCTAATAAAGCA
>NW_021193163.1:0-1798 GCF_002162155.2 Triticum dicoccoides | reverse complement strand
GGGCCAAAATCGGCCAAAACTGCGAGTGTTGATGACCGACACGTAAGCGCACCTTTGGGTTCAACAACTATGGAAATCGCTTTGGGACCCCTAAACGGTGAGTAATAGTCCAAGAATCGGGCCAGAATCAGCCCAAACTGCGTTTGTTGATGACCGACACGTAAGCGCACCTTAGGGTTCAACAACCATCGAAATCGCTTTGGGACACCAAAACGGTGAGTAATAGTCCATGAAACGGGCCAGAATCAGCCAAAATTGCGACTATTGACGACGTACACATAAACGCACCCCGGGGATTGTGAATGTGGAAATAGCGCTGGGTCCCCATAATGGTGAGTAATAGTCCATGGAAGAGCCCAGAATCGAACAAAATTAGGATTGCTGGTGAGCGACACGTAAACGCACCCCGGGGTGCGTCAATCGTGGAAATCGCTCCGGGACCCCAAAACGATGAGTAATAATCCATGAAACGGGGCAGAGTCAGCCAAAACAGCGAGTGTGGATGACCGACACATAAATGCACCCCAGGGATCGTCAATCATGGAAATCACTCTAGGACCCCAAAACGGTGAGTAATAGTGCACGAAATGAACCAGAATTGGCCAAAATTGTGAGTGTTGATAACCGACATGTAAACGCACCCTGCGGTTCGTCAGTTGTGGAAATCACACCGGGGCCCCAAAACTAGGTAATAGTCACGAAACGGGACAGAATCGGCCAAAACTGCGAGTGTTGATGATCGACACGCAAACGCACCCCAGGGTTCGTCAATCGTGGAAATCACTCCAGGACCCCAAAACAGTGAGTAATAGTCCAAGAGACGGGCCAAAATCGGCCAAAACTGCGAGTGTTGATGACCGACACGTAAGCGCACCTTTAGGTTCAACAACTATGGAAATCGCTTTGGGACCCCAAAACGGTGAGTAATAGTCCAAGAATCGGGCCAGAATCAGCCCAAACTGCGTTTGTTGATGACCGACACGTAAGCGCACCTTAGGGTTCAACAACCGTCGAAATCGCTTTGGGACACCAAAACGGTGAGTAATAGTCCATGAAACGGGCCAGAATCAGCCAAAATTGCGACTATTGACGACGTACACATAAACGCACCCCGGGGATTGTGAATGTGGAAATAGCGCTGGGACCCCATAATGGTGAGTAATAGTCCATGGAAGAGCCCAGAATCGAACAAAATTAGGATTGCTGGTGAGCGACACGTAAACGCACCCCGGGGTGCGTTAATCGTGGAAATCGCTCCGGGACCCCAAAACGATGAGTAATAATCCATGAAACGGGGCAGAGTCAGCCAAAACTGCGAGTGTGGATGACCGACACATAAATGCACCCCAGGGATCGTCAATCATGGAAATCGCTCCAGGACCCCAAAACGGTGAGTAATAGTGCACGAAATGAACCAGAATTGGCCAAAATTGTGAGTGTTCATAACCGACATGTAAACGCATCCTGCGGTTCGTCAGTTGTGGAAATCACACCGGGGCCCGAAAACTAGGTAATAGTCACGAAACGGGACAGAATCGGCCAAAACTGCGAGTGTTGATGATCGACACGCAAACGCACCCCAGGGTTCGTCAATCGTGGAAATCACTCCAGGACCCCAAAACAGTGAGTAATAGTCCAAGAGACGGGCCAAAATCGGCCAAAACTGCGAGTGTTGATGACCGACACGTAAGCGCACCTTTGGGTTCAACAACTATGGAAATCGCTTTGGGACCCCAAAACGGTGAGTAATAGTCCAAGAATCGGGCCAGAATCAGCCCAAACTGCGTTTGTTGATGAC
>NW_021193162.1:0-1113 GCF_002162155.2 Triticum dicoccoides | reverse complement strand
TTTGGACCAACAAAAACTTTTTGCATTTTTTTTGGCTTTTATTTGGAGTTGGTTTTCTCTCTGTGTTTCTTTCAAGTGCTTCTTGAAGTCAACTACTCTGCCCTCTATATTCCACCTCCTTACCCCAAGCTCCTGACCAATGACCATGCCATGTGAATAGTGCTATATGGAGTTTTCTTACAAAAATAATTTGGCCAGAAAGTATTTTCTAAAATTAGTTTTCCAAAAACCCCTGAATTGAGGTTTGCACTACAAGTACTTGATTAAGGGCAGTAAAAATCTTTCCAAAAATATATTAGACTCCTATTAGATATAGGATGCCCAGGAACCACAAAAATATAATTTTAAAAGTTACTGTTCTATTTTATTTAAAGGCTTTTTCTTAAGGCCAGAAATGGTCTTTAATAGGAAAAAATTACTTTACTGTTTCAAAAATATTTGACAAAATTTAGGGAAACTCATAGGACATATATTGTCCATACATAAGAGTTTCAACACCTGGTCATGCTCAAAATATTGGTCAAATCCCTCTAAAACCCTTTCTGGATATTTCAAGCTTTTGAAATATTTACAAAGGAAATATTCTCCAGAAATTCCAAGAAAATTCCATCATGTCACATACGACATATTAGATGATCTTGCCAAGTCTCATGACTTGGAGAACAATATAACACCATCAAAACCCCTCAAAACTATCTCTGTCCATTCTGAAGTTTGATCAACTTTACATTGCCAAGTATGTCCAAATGTGCTCAAACTTGGTGGACATGCTTCATTGGTCTAATGATGCATCTGGACCAAATGGCACAGGTTGGAGAATAGGAAGTCTTGGTCAAAGTGCCTCAAAACCCTCTCTGACCAGAATCAAGTTTGAACTACTTTGCACTACCAACTTTTTCTCCAGGACCCCAACTTTGGTGAGCCTGATCATGTGACCAAATAAGGCTACCACACCAAGTGGCACATCAAGGAGAAATGATTTACTCCACTGGATCTACACAAATCCATTTCTGCCCATTTCTAGGGTTTGCAAAAGTTGCATTGGCAACTTTGTCCAAATAAGCTCAAAATGGGTGGAAGGCCCTAAATATATGTGACATTTCACCCCTTGGA
>NW_021193161.1:0-1151 GCF_002162155.2 Triticum dicoccoides | reverse complement strand
GTGTTGATGGTCAATAAGACCACTAAGTTCAAGAAGGGCAAGGGTAAGAAGAACTTCAAGAAGGACGGCAAAGATGTTGCCGCGCCTGGTAAGCCAGTTACCGGGAAGAAGTCAAAGAATGGACCCAAGCCTGAGACTGAGTGCTTTTATTGCAAGGGGAAGGGTCACTGGAAGCGGAACTGCCCCAAATACTTAGCGGATAAGAAGGCCGGCAACACCAAAGGTATATTTGATATACATGTGATTGATGTGTACCTTACCAGTAATCGTAGTAACTCCTGGGTATTTGATACCGGTGCCGTTGCTCATATTTGTAACTCACAACAGGAGCTGCGGAATAAACGGAGACTGGCAAAGGACGAGGTGACGATGCGCGTCGGGAATGGTTCCAAAGTCGATGTGATCGCCGTCGGCACGCTGCCTCTACATTTACCTACGGGATTAGTTTTGAACCTAAATAATTGTTATTTAGTGCCAAGTTTGAGCATGAACATTGTATCTGGATCTCGTTTAATACGAGATGGCTACTCATTTAAGTCTGAGAATAATGGTTGTTCGATTTATATGAGAGATATGTTTTATGGTCATGCTCCGATGGTCAATGGTTTATTCTTAATGAATCTCGAGCGTAATATTACACATGTTCATAGTGTAGATACCAAAAGATTTAAAGTTGATGACGATAGTCCCACATACTTGTGGCACTGCCGCCTTGGTCACATTGGTGTCAAGCGCATGAAGAAGCTCCATGCCGATGGACTTTTAGAGTCTCTTGATTATGAATCGTTTGACACGTGCGAACCATGCCTCTTAGGTAAAATGACCAAGACTCCGTTCTCCGGAACAATGGAGCGAGCAACCAACTTGTTGGAAATCATACATACCGATGTGTGCGGTCCAATGAGCGTTGAGGCTCGCGGAGGATATCGTTATGTTCTCACTCTCACAGATGACTTGAGTAGATATGGGTATGTCTACTTAATGAAACACAAGTCTGAGACCTTTGAAAAGTTCAAGGAATTTCAGAATGAGGTGGAGAATCAACGTGACCGAAAGATAAAATTCTTACGATCAGATCGTGGAGGAGAATACTTAAGTCACGAATTTGGTACACACTTAAAGAAATGTGGAATCGTTTCACAGCTCACGCC
>NW_021193160.1:0-992 GCF_002162155.2 Triticum dicoccoides | reverse complement strand
CTGAATTGATTATTGCTGACCCTTTTTGCTACCATATTATAAGCCTTCCCAGCTCCACATACATCTACGTCGTGCGTTTGACTCTCCCTGGTAATCGCTCTATCCAAGCTTTGAGAGTTTTTGACTACAACGGTTGCCGATCACCGCCTGCTGCTGGGTAAGAACTGGTAAGAATTTGAGATTTGCTTGACGGATTTGTGACACCCACCACCACCACTTGTTCGTAGTCTGTAGGATCATATTCTTGTGTGTTTCTATTGCTGCTAACCATGCCAGGATCACAAGCCGACGAGATTGACTGGGAGAATTTATCGAACAAGGAGCTTCATGATAAGTTTCAGCAAATGATGACTGAACAGGTGCAAGATGTGCTGAACAATTTTGAAGAGGCCATGGAGAAGATCACTGGCCTTGAGAAGACGTTCGAAACAAAGCTCGATATAAAGTTTAATGAATTGCTCGCGCGTCTTCCACCACCACCACCCGCTGCACCTAACGCACCTCTCCAACAACAACAACGACTACCTCCACGTCGTGAAGCAGACCTCCGCCGAGCAAGCCGTGTTCCTCTTGCGTTTGGCCAAACTGTTGGTGCTGCTGTTGATACTTCTGTGGCTCCTGCTGCTGATGCGGAGGAGGATGATTATGTGGGAGATTATGAGGATGAGGTTGATCAAAATCAACACTATGTGCAGCCACCTGTACCACCACCAGCAGGTCGACCTCAGGTATATATTCGTAATGGTAGGCCTGCACCACCACCTCAGGTACGAGATGATGTCCATATTCCTAAACTGAAATTGAATATTCCACCATTTGAGGGTAGATATGTTCCTGATATATATCTTACTTGGGAGTTAGAAACTGAACAACGATTTACATGTTTACAATATCCTGAGGAGAGACGAGTTGCTGCTGCTGTTTGTGCTTTCACTAGTTTTGCATGTGTATGGTGGTCTGAACATTGTAGATTATATCCTATTCCAACTACT
>NW_021193159.1:0-1410 GCF_002162155.2 Triticum dicoccoides | reverse complement strand
AGAGGGCAGAGCGATCCCGTATGAGAAGACCACCGATGTGATCATAGGTAAGCCGTTGGTTCCTCTACTCTGCTCCATCTCATTCTCTGCATGCCCACTTGAAATGAATAAAGGTCATATACATTTCTTTTGTATAGTACTTGAAAGATATGTAAATAGGTGGGCTCTTTTTGATAAATAAGTAACGAAACAATAAAAATTATCAACTTTTTTTGTTTTATGCCGGTCATCGAGCGTCGGCTAGTGTTGTGCCGGTCATCGAGTCGATGATTTAATGTTCGGATCTGTGGTAGTGGTCTTCTGGCCACCACAAGTATGTGATTTTTATGATCTTTCTTTTTACTGAAATTGGTCTCTTGTAGTTCGGTGCATCATGTTTGGTCTTTGATTTTTTTTATCCCTTTTGATTCTAGTCATAGATATGCTATATGTTTTTCTAAGAGTCTGTACAGTGCAGTTTATAAATTGGAGCTGACCTGCTGGGGCATCTTTCTGACATATTAACATCTATTTTGAATTAACTTACGTGAAATTGTACTTAAAGGTCAAGGATAGGGAATTAAAATACTTCAACCGAATTTGATTGGAAACAACATGGTGCTATTGGCTATTAGTCTACTAGTTGGGTCCGACATTTACTAAAACAAAACCTCGTTTGCTTCTTTTTTTATTTGCTGAAAAGCTCTGAGCATCTATATATTATGGATATCTTAATGTTTTGTAAAAAACATCTTTATAGTTTTCCTACTTTGAGTACTAATGATTTTGGTTTTTGCTCACATTTGTAGCATTTTCTCTGGGCGTACCTTCTGGCACGACACCGCCATCCGACACAAGTTTGGCCGGTGAAGCAGCTCTGCTTGCTCTGGCACTTACTTTGACGCCTCCGGTGGCTGTTGGTCCTCTTCTCTGCTCTCTCTCAAGCTCTATGACACTTGATACTTGTTGAGGTAGTGGAAACTTACTTGTACAAGTGGGTCATTGCTATTGGATATTTTTTGCTAGTTTTTTGGATCCCAAATCTTGGTACTGGCCTGCTGGTGTTTGTTTTTGTGTATTGAAAGAAAAACATGATTTTTCTTGGTGCTCGGGCAGATTTCACCTTCTAATCAATATTTGTGCCATCTAATCCATGCTTACTTGAATTTTATTTTTCTCCCATCTCCCTTAATATTGTGGATTAATTTCGTTTTAAGGCTATCCAAATGGTTGACAAACCATCTCTTTAGTTTTCCTGCCATCAGTACAAATCATTTTGGTTTCCGCTCACATTTGTAGCATTCTTGCTGGACGCACCTTCCGGGACCATGGTGTCATCCCACACTAGTTTGGCCGGCGAAGCAGCTCTGCCTGCTCTGTCGCTCACTCCAACGCCTCCCGCGCTGCCCCTCCGGTGGCCGCTTCCTCTTT
>NW_021193158.1:0-819 GCF_002162155.2 Triticum dicoccoides | reverse complement strand
CTCACCACATCATCTATTTTGCCTAGAGATGTCTGATGTTACCACCTATGTTATTCCCACTATGGGTAGTCTTATGACATGCAACTGTGACGAAATGTTAGGTGTCTGCACATACTGTTGTGTGAAATTAATGAAGAGTTGCGTGTAGTTCACACCACCTTATAGGTGTTGAACCGCTCGCATCGCTCACGGGGAGGGGGGTGGGGGATGGCGGATGGTGGCGACGGGGCAAATTGATCCCCTAGCCTGCTGCACGCGCCCCTGACCTCCTCCCTAAGATGGCGTCGTGGTTTGCGGTGGCTGGTGTCAGATGCAGTCGCGGACTGGCAGTGGCCATGGTGGCGGTGATCTGTTTCCCCATAAGCTGCACCTGACGTCTTCCAAGATCCGACCTAGCTACGGCCAGTCACAAATATGCCTCATGCATGGCGGCCCTCGTCTATGGTAGCGCCCACCTCCCTCGATTTGTGGTGGTGGCTCCGACGTGGTGGTCGTTGAGGCAACGGTGGTCTTGGCATTGCTCCGGCCACGTAGTCTGTGGATTGTTGGGGCTGCGGTGATGTGCTGGATGAATGAGGTGATTTAGATCCGATTGGCCGGATGGTGGCATATGTAGATTGTTCTGCATCGACTTCATACGGATCCACGACATCACCAAAAAGACTTCGGAAGGTTTTATCTCCTGATCCGGTGGTTGACTTCAGTGGTGGGTTCCAAATTATGGACAATGACTTGATGCAGAAGGTTGTTTGTGGAGTAGTGGCGATCCAATTGTAGCTGCTCGGATAGTGGAAAAGCGGTGGAGACAACACATGTGAG
>NW_021193157.1:0-1755 GCF_002162155.2 Triticum dicoccoides | reverse complement strand
GTGTGTCCAATATTTGTGGGGATGATTGTTCTCCCTCCACCTCCGGTCGTATAGTCTTCTCAACTTCTTCTACTTCACCTACATGTGGTTTGCCACAAGGAAATGATATGGTGAGTAGTGTTGGTCATTGCAATGATGATAGTATGCTTACTGTGGATGATCCTTCATCACTATATTATTGCAATGCTCCTTCTTTGGGCTTTAACACTTCGAGCACTCCAAATGTTTCACATGCTTGTGTTGATAGTCCTTGCATATCATGTAGAAATTGCTTGACTAAATCGCATGATGATATGCTTGCTACGTCTTGTTGCCATGATAAAAATGCATATATTTCCTCGAATTATTGTGCTAATAATGTAGAAGAAACCGAACACTCCATGGAACAAGATGTGGTGTTTAATGGTGCCTCAAGGGATCCTACATCATCATCTATTGCTTTTTGCCTTATGGCTAAGGCATCAAAGGTATCTCCTACTTTGTACCCCAATATGTCTCTTGATGATGATGTTGATGCTAATGATGATGAGGATAATGATGAAGGGAATGATAATGTTGCCTCCTTAAAAACTAAGGGGGAGATGATTTTTAAAGCTCTTCATAAAAATAAAATTGCTCGTTCCAACTTCATGGAAATTATGTCCATTGCCATTGAGGGCAAGAAATATATTGAGGAGTTGGAATCTCATCTCCAGGAGCATGAGGTCACCATTGAGAAAATGGAAGCTCATGGGCGTGATTACGCAAATGAGACTGCGGAGCTATCTCAAGCTCTTGAACATGAACAAACCACCAAGGAATCTCTTGAGGAGGCTTTTGCTCTAGAATTGTCTAGAGTGAAGGAATCTACTGATAGAGCTCTTGAGGTGGCCAATGTTTTTGAAACTAAAAATGCTAAGCTTGAAGTTGCTCATGCTGGACTCCTTAAGGATTTTGGGCACCTCAAAAATGGCTCAAGGGTCATCAAGGGTGAGCTCATCAAACTCACCGAGTCTCATGCTCAACTTGAAGCTTCTTATTTAAAAGAGCTTGCCAAGTTGCCTTCTCCTCTTGTTGTTAATGATGATGCTTGTGCTACTAATTCTATTACTTGTGAAGCATCCATTTTGAAGGAGAATGTTGAGCTACTTGCTGAACTTGAGGTGCTATATTGCAATTATGGGAAATTGGAAGAAAGTCATGAAAAGCTCTCAAGCTCTCATGATGATCTTCTAGTATCCCATAGTGTGCTAAAGATAGCTCATGAGGCCATGATTTCTAAGGTAACATCTAGTGAGCCTCATGTGGATACTAGCACTACTTCTAGTCAAAATAGTATATTGCCATGTGCTAGTCCTTGTAATTCATCTACTCACAATGTTGGTACATCTTGTGATGAATTGCTTTCCTTGCCTTGTTGCTCTAACGATGAAGCTTATACTTCCTCTAGTACTTGTGTTGAGACTAACCATGTAGAGGAAATCAAAGAGCTCAAGGCCCAAGTCACTTCTTTGAAGAAAGACTTGGAAAAGTGTCATGAAGGGAAGGCCACACTCAACAATATCTTGAGTGTGCAAAAATCCCCCAATGACAAAGATGGACTTGGATTCAACTCCAACAAGAAGAAGAAGTCCAGGTTGAACAAGAAGAAGGGCCAAGAACAAGTCAAGGATTCGGCCAAGATTGTTTGCTTCAAGTGCAAAGTCGAAGGGCATCATGTTAGACCTTGCCCATTGAAGAAGAAGGCCATTAGTGTCAAGCAACAAGGGAAGAGGG
>NW_021193156.1:0-1047 GCF_002162155.2 Triticum dicoccoides | reverse complement strand
AAACTCCTGCACGTTGCGTACGCGGCCGGTGAGCAGACCTAGCTACCTCCTTCAACAAGGCAGGCGCTTGCGCAGTCCAACCCGGCGCGCGCCACTCAGTCGCTGACGTCTATTAAGCTTTGGCTGATGTATACGACGCAGAACGCCCATACTATGCCCACGTGATGGTTAGTGCTATCAGGCCAGAGGCCCCTCGGATCAAATATCCAAATCGTAGTGGATTAGGAACGCGCGGTAACAAGCAGAGACTCACGAAAGAGGTGACCCCGTTGCCCCGTCTCGAGGACTTGCGGCAAGGGCTAAGAATGCCCGGCCACGCCTCGTAATTATCTCACGGGCACCTTCCAGGTCAACCCGTCTCCACATCACTTTCCAAGTAACAGTTGTAAAGTCCAAGTATCCGTGTGTCCAAGCATCAAGAGGAAAACCCAAGGAATCACCCTCGGTGGGTTCCACTCAACGTAATCATCAAGGTGAACGTAGAGGAATCACCCTCGAGGTTCACACTTGAGGGGTTGCACGACAGAGTCGTATCGGAAGTGGTTAAAGAGGAAATCACCCTCGATGACCACGACCGAATAGCTACACTACAGGGTTAACATCAGAAGTGTTGTAGAGGTCTCACCCTCGGCACTCGATAGTATCCCAGTAGTGTCGAGCAACTAAGGGGAAAGTGACGTGCGGTGCCGGGGCCTGGTCTTCGATCCCGTTGATCGGGTCTTCAATGATGAAGCAGGGGCAACAAGGACAAGGTGGGGGTCACTGATGGATCACTAACCAACCTATACTAAGCAGTTTAGGATAAGCGGTAAGGTACAACAGCAGATACAAAAGCAGGCTATGCATCAGAATAGGTGCAAACAATAACAGTAGCAAAATCTAATGCAAGCATGAGAGAATGGAATGGGCGATATCGGGATGATCAAAGGGGGGGCTTGCCTGGTTGCTCTGGCAAGGAGGGGGTCGTTGTCGACGACGTAGTCGATCACCGGGGCATCAGCGGCCTCGGGGTCTACCGGAGAGAAGAGGGGGAAGAAACAGTAAATA
>NW_021193155.1:0-1034 GCF_002162155.2 Triticum dicoccoides | reverse complement strand
AGTCCATCTAGCAATATAAAATATTCAGAGGAGCTTTGGCATTGTTTGAATTGTTATTTTTAATTCAAAACAGTGGCAAAAGAATTAAATAAAAGAAAAACAGAACAGAATTTTATAAAAGAGAGAGAGAGAGAAGGAAGTTACCTGGCCTTACCGTGCAGCCCACCAGAGCCTGGCCCAGCTCCCCCACCAGCCGGCCCAGCCCACCTCCTCCCCCTTGTCCTCTTCCTCCTCTGCCAGGAGGACGAACAGAGGCGAGGCGTGGCGCGCGCCGACGCTGCCTCGGCCACCTCCTGCTTCCCCTGGCCACCTCCTGCTTCCCTGGCCGCGTGGATGAATGCCGGTGACGTCCCGATCCGCCCGACCTCTCTCACTCCTCCCCTGCTCCCTCTCTCGCCGTTTCCCACCTCGCCGAACACGCTCGCCGCCGCCGACGAGCTCCCTCGTGGCCACCGGCCACCCCTAGCCTCGCCGAAGCGCTCAAAGGCCCCGCCTCGACCCCCTCCTTCCTCCCCACCGACCCACGGCCCTCCGGAAGCCCTGCAACGCCGCCACCATCGCCGTTCCGTCGCCGGCCATCGAAGCTCACCGCTGTCGATTCGCCGCCTCCGACGCCTCCCCGAGCTCCCCGAGGCCACCGATGCAACCCCTGTGAGCCCCTCTTCCTCTTCCCCCTTCCCTCAAGCTCGCACTCATCCCCTAGCCTCCTCCTCCACCGCGGCCGAGAGTTTCTCGCCGCCGGCCATGGCGTGGCCGTGGCCACAGCCACCCCAGCTCGTATCCGAGCCCACTGTCGTGCTCACCGCGATCTCAGGAGTCCGTAGCACGCCCCAGCTCCTCCTGCCGTGCTCCCTAACCCCGACCCCGAGCTCGCCCGAGCTCCGGCCGCCGCCGAGGTCGACGCCGTGCTCAACTCCGGCCACCTCGCGGCCTCCCGTCCGTTCCTTTGGATGCGTAGGAGCAAGAGCTTCTCCCCGGTGCCCTCAGCGCGCCAAACCACCGCTCGTAGCACCAAACCCGCCACCACCCGAACT
>NW_021193154.1:0-2141 GCF_002162155.2 Triticum dicoccoides | reverse complement strand
GCTCATGAATCTCCTCTCACCATTCATCCCGGTAGTACTAAGATGTATCAGGACCTACGCCAGAGGTTCTGGTGGACTAGGATGAAGAGAGAAATTGCTCAGTATATTGCAAATTGCGACGTCTGTCGTCGTGTAAAAGCAGAGCACCAACGGCCTGCTGGCACCCTTCAACCCTTAGCTATTCCTGAATGGAAATGGGATAAAATTGGTATGGATTTCATTACCGGTTTTCCCAGGACCAAGAGAGGGAATAATGCTATTTTCGTCGTGGTCGATCGTCTTTCCAAAGTAGCTCATTTCTTACCTGTTCGTGAGAGTATAACCGCTAGTCAGCTGGCAGACTTATACATCTCCCGAATAGTGTCTCTCCATGGTGTTCCTTTGGAAATCAATTCGGATCGAGGAAGTCTTTTCACCTCTCGATTTTGGGAAAGTTTCCAAAATGCTATGGGAACCCGTCTCTCCTTGAGCACCGCTTTCCACCCTCAGTCAAGTGGTCAAGTGGAACGCGTCAATCAGATTCTAGAAGACATGCTTCGAGCCTCCGTTATCTCTTTCGGAATGGACTGGGAGAAGTGCCTTCCATTTGCCGAATTCGCTTACAACAACAGCTATCAATCTAGCTTGGGTAAAGCCCCTTTTGAAGTTCTCTATGGACGACGATGTCGAACACCCCTTAACTGGTCAGAGACCGGGGAAAGACAATTCTTTGGCCCGGATATGATTCAGGAAGCAGAAGAACAAGTTCGTATCGTTCGTGAAAAGTTGAAAACGGCCCAATCTCGTCAAAAGAGTCAATATGACCGAAAACACAAGGCTATGACTTTCGAGGATGACGAGAAGGCTTACCTTCGGGTCACCCCTCTGAAGGGAACCCATCGTTTCGGTATCAAAGGCAAATTGGCTCCTCGTTACATTGGACCTTTTCGCATTCTTGCCAAACGAGGAGAAGTTGCCTACCAATTGGAACTACGTCCGCACCTCTCCAGAGTTCACGATGTCTTCCACGTTTCTCAACTCAGGCGTTGTTTCTCGGATCCTATCCGTGAAGTGGACCACGAAACGCTTGATCTCCAAGATAATCTTACATATCGAGAGTACCCCATTCGTATCCTCGATCAAACCGAACGTACCACGCGACGTCATAATATCAAGTTTCTCAAGGTTCAATGGTCGCACCATTCTGAGGATGAAGCAACTTGGGAAAGGGAGGATCGTCTTCGACTCGAGTATCCCGCCTTCTTCTCGGAGGAACCCAAATCTCGGGACGAGATTCTTTTGAGTGGGGGTGAGTTGTCACACCCTAGCTAGTCATGCATTAGAGTGTTGCATCATGTTTACTTTTTCATTAGAAACTTGAAATGGGGATGACAGAACCCCCAGTCTCCTCTGAAACCAACTAGGGTTACTAAAACAAATTTTCAATGAACCTGAAATGCCCTTCTAAAATGCCCATCATTTTTGCCTTGGTTCAGAACCTCTGCCAAAAATGGTGCACACTTTTCTAGGCCATCCTAGGGTTCTTGAGTTAAATCATAACTATTTGAATTTGGGCATTTAAAATAATATAAAATATTTAAATGCTCAAATACCTCCAAGCTAAAATGTTTCATGTTGGAAATAATCCAACTATGGACCAGGAGTGAATTGGTGATTTTTGAAATTGCCTAGGTATTTTATTTAATTCAACAAAGTTGCAGATTTATTAAATAAAACAGAAAACAGAAGAAAAAGGAAAAAGCTTACCTGGCGCCACCGCAGCCCACTAGCCAGCCCACCTGCCGGCCCAGCCCAGCACCGCTCCAGCGAGCTGCTTGCCGGCCAGGCAGGCAGGCAGGTGCCCGACGGCGACCGCGGCGTGCGCCACGCACCTGCTCGCCGCCTCGCCGCTCCCCTCGCCAGGTGACGTCGAGGATCGCTCACTCTCTCTCCCCCGAACCCCCCAGACACCCCCTCTCCTCTCCAGCTCCTCCCCCTCGCACGCCCCAGCCATGGCCGACGCCATCGCCGCCACCCCCTCGCCGTAGCCACGCCCTCCGACCACCTCACGCCGCCTCACCGTGTCCAGGAGCTTCGCCGCTATCCACTTCATCGAGCAGCCGAGCCCCGAGCGCTCGCAACGCCCAAGACCACCGCACCGA
>NW_021193153.1:0-2192 GCF_002162155.2 Triticum dicoccoides | reverse complement strand
CGTCTAGTGGTTCCCAAGAACCAGCATCTACGGCAGTTGATCCTTAAGGAGGCTCATGAATCTCCTCTCACCATTCATCCCGGTAGTACTAAGATGTATCAGGACCTACGCCAGAGGTTCTGGTGGACTAGGATGAAGAGAGAAATTGCTCAGTATATTGCAAATTGCGACGTCTGTCGTCGTGTAAAAGCAGAGCACCAACGGCCTGCTGGCACCCTTCAACCCTTAGCTATTCCTGAATGGAAATGGGATAAAATTGGTATGGATTTCATTACCGGTTTTCCCAGGACCAAGAGAGGGAATAATGCTATTTTCGTCGTGGTCGATCGTCTTTCCAAAGTAGCTCATTTCTTACCTGTTCGTGAGAGTATAACCGCTAGTCAGCTGGCAGACTTATACATCTCCCGAATAGTGTCTCTCCATGGTGTTCCTTTGGAAATCAATTCGGATCGAGGAAGTCATTTCACCTCTCGATTTTGGGAAAGTTTCCAAAATGCTATGGGAACCCGTCTCTCCTTTAGCACCGCTTTCCACCCTCAGTCAAGTGGTCAAGTGGAACGCGTCAATCAGATTCTAGAAGACATGCTTCGAGCCTCCGTTATCTCTTTCGGAATGGACTGGGAGAAGTGCCTTCCATTTGCCGAATTCGCTTACAACAACAGCTATCAATCTAGCTTGGGTAAAGCCCCTTTTGAAGTTCTCTATGGACGACGATGTCGAACACCCCTTAACTGGTCAGAGACCGGGGAAAGACAATTCTTTGGCCCGGATATGATTCAGGAAGCAGAAGAACAAGTTCGTATCGTTCATGAAAAGTTGAAAACAGCCCAATCTCGTCAAAAGAGTCAATATGACCGAAAACACAAGGCTATGACTTTCGAGGATGACGAGAAGGCTTACCTTCGGGTCACCCCTCTGAAGGGAACCCATCGTTTCGGTATCAAAGGCAAATTGGCTCCTCGTTACATTGGACCTTTTCGCATTCTTGCCAAACGAGGAGAAGTTGCCTACCAATTGGAACTACCTCCGCACCTCTCCAGAGTTCACGATGTCTTCCACGTTTCTCAACTCAGGCGTTGTTTCTCGGATCCTATCCGTGAAGTGGACCACGAAACGCTTGATCTCCAAGATAATCTTACATATCGAGAGTACCCCATTCGTATCCTCGATCAAACCGAACGTACCACGCGACGTCATAATATCAAGTTTCTCAAGGTTCAATGGTCGCACCATTCTGAGGATGAAGCAACTTGGGAAAGGGAGGATCGTCTTCGACTCGAGTATCCCGCCTTCTTCTCGGAGGAACCCAAATCTCGGGACGAGATTCTTTTGAGTGGGGGTGAGTTGTCACACCCTAGCTAGTCATGCATTAGAGTGTTGCATCATGTTTACTTTTTCATTAGAAACTTGAAATGGGGATGACAGAACCCCCAGTCTCCTCTGAAACCAACTAGGGTTACTAAAACAAATTTTCAATGAACCTGAAATGCCCTTCTAAAATGCCCATCATTTTTGCCTTGGTTCAGAACCTCTGCCAAAAATGGTGCACACTTTTCTAGGCCATCCTAGGGTTCTTGAGTTAAATCATAACTATTTGAATTTGGGCATTTAAAATAATATAAAATATTTAAATGCTCAAATACCTCCAAGCTAAAATGTTTCATGTTGGAAATAATCCAACTATGGACCAGGAGTGAATTGGTGATTTTTGAAATTGCCTAGGTATTTTATTTAATTCAACAAAGTTGCAGATTTATTAAATAAAACAGAAAACAGAAGAAAAAGGAAAAAGCTTACCTGGCGCCACCGCAGCCCACTAGCCAGCCCACCTGCCGGCCCAGCCCAGCACCGCTCCAGCGAGCTGCTTGCCGGCCAGGCAGGCAGGCAGGTGCCCGACGGCGACCGCGGCGTGCGCCACGCACCTGCTCGCCGCCTCGCCGCTCCCCTCGCCAGGTGACGTCGAGGATCGCTCACTCTCTCTCCCCCGAACCCCCCAGACACCCCCTCTCCTCTCCAGCTCCTCCCCCTCGCACGCCCCAGCCATGGCCGACGCCATCGCCGCCACCCCCTCGCCGTAGCCACGCCCTCCGACCACCTCACGCCGCCTCACCGTGTCCAGGAGCTTCGCCGCTATCCACTTCATCGAGCAGCCGAGCCCCGAGCGCTCGCAACGCCCAAGACCACCGCACCGA
>NW_021193152.1:0-1432 GCF_002162155.2 Triticum dicoccoides | reverse complement strand
ATATACAGCCCTTAGGGCATCGTTTAGACTTTGGGTTTTGTTTAGATTAAAAGTTCGCCATAGCTGCAACTTCGCGTACTTCGTTTGTGTTCAACGACCAGACAAAGGCGTCACAGAACCCCACCTTGATCAATAAAGCTTTCATCTTATATTCGCAATATCTAGATTGCAATCTCAGTTTCTTGCTTGTTCTTCGTTTGCTCGCAGGAAACAGACCCTCGTGGTCAGGTTGATCGTGCTCCGGCGTGGTCAATAACCTCTCGGAGTTGGTTTAGCGATTGCTAAGGCGCGACGTCCTCGCACGTTCGTAGTCGGATCGTCAAAGTCGACTTCCACCAAAGCGATATCCATCATCTCATCAAAAGACGGGACACCTTTGCCTCTATCAAGTGGTATCAGATTTCCAGGTTGCTCGGTGAGATTTTACAGTTTTTCGTAGTTTAGATCGAGTCTGTTCTTCATACCTACAGTCCACGAAAAAGCCACAAAAAAAAATTAGGGTTAGTTCATCATATCCGAACCAATCTGAGCCTTTGCATAATCTTTTTAGGGTTTTGCTTTGTTGAATTTGCGGTTGCATCGTCGGTCTAGTTGCTGGTCTTAGAGTCTAGTCTTTTAGAGTTTCGAGTTCTGGTCATAAGTTGTCACGCCGCCGCCGCACCATCATCATCGCCCCTGCCATCTACCACCACCGCTCCGAATTCGTATCCATATACCACCACCAATCCATGCCCATATACCACCACCGATCCATATCCATATACTACCACCGCTACCACCACCGCTGCCATATACCACCACCATATATCCACCACCAATCCGAGTTCCTTGCTTATTAGGTTTGTTTTCGGGATCCATCTAGATTCCGATTCGTGTTTCCTTGCCGGAGTAGGTTTCGGGATCCATCTAGATTCCGATTCGTGTTTCCTTGCCGGAGTCGGGTAGCCACGCTCCGTTTAGGCCCAAAATTTTTCGAAAACGCATTTTTCGAAAAAATTTCTGGCTATCCTATTTTTAGGTGTTTCTGAGTGTTTTGAGACAGGTGCCATTATAGGAAGTTTTTTTTTGACCCATTTCCAGTTTTTGGGTCCGGGCAGTCGAAAAAAAAAAATTCGAACAAAAAAATTTTCGTGCCCATCCTGTCAGTTTGACCTAGGAAGAGTTTTGAGACACTCGCCATTATAGTGCTTTTTCGCAAAAAAAAAAAACATCGCAAAAAAAAAAGAGCGCAAAAAAAAAAAGAGAGCGAAAAGAAAAATTTCAGAGTGTGCTTTTCCCTTGTTTACGTGCCGCGCCGTGATTTTGTTGGTGTTCTAGGCTCGCGTCTCTAGCACAGTCTAGCCTAGGACCAGCACAGTACCGTCGTTGAGCGTTTATTCAACTTTGCATCTCTGAATTGATTATTGCTGACCCTTTTTGCTACCATACTATA
>NW_021193151.1:0-1481 GCF_002162155.2 Triticum dicoccoides | reverse complement strand
GCCCGCCCGCGCGCTCACCCTGCCGCCTGGGATCTCGCTGGGAGGACCGTCGTCGACCCCTGCTTCGTCTACGCCGCTGGATCGAGGCCGGGAGGCCACCACGTTGATGCACGCCTCATCGCCCCCGTCTGCCTCCGCCTCGGCCGCCTCGCCCTCGTCCGCGTTGCCACCACCGGACCGTCCCCATCCTCCTCCTCAACGGCCGACCCCGAGCCTCGCCGCCGCCGCTTCCCTTCAACGCAAGTGAGGCCCCAGCCTCTGCCTCCCTCTCCTTTCCTCTATCGCCGTAACCGACCACCGCGCCCCACAGCTGCGCCCGGCCACCCTCGCCTCGCCCTGGCGCCCTCCCGTGCGTGCCCGTGATGCCACACGCGCTCACACGCGACCCCGTCCGTCGTGGCCTCGCCCCGCTGATGCTTCTACTGCCGCTGTCGTGCCAGCGCCTTCCCGCTCGCCGGCCGCGCCCCTGCGCTTGCGTTCGCACGCTCGACCTCGCGTGCACCCGCCCTTGTCCCGTCGATGCCCGTGGCCGCGGCCCCGGCTAGCCGCGCCTGGGTCCGACGCCCGGCGTTTGCCCCGGTGCCCATGCCCGCACCCGTTAGCCCGTTAGGCCCTGGGCCTATGACAGATGGGGCCCCACGCCCCCAGAGAACGTGTCTGTTAAAAAAAAGGAGTTAAAAAAATATAAAAAAAATAAATCAATAATAAATAATAAAAATAATTAATTAATTAACTAATTAATTAACTTAATTAATTCTGGTTAACTTAGCTAATTAAGATTAATTAATCTAATGACTAGTTAACCTAATTAACTACTGTTAATTAGCTAACAGAGTATGACAGTGGGGCCCACCCCCTATTAACACTAATTAGGTTAATTAAAATGTTTAATTAAAAAAATGTGTCACTGACCAGTGGGACCCACTGGTCAGGTTGACCAGTCAACCCTGTTGACTGCTGACGTCAGCATGACCTCATGCTGATGTCATAAATCCATTTTCGAATTAAATAAAATAATTAATTAAATCTTAGAAATTAATAAAATCTTTAGAAAATCATATCTTTTAATCCGTAACTCGGATTAAAATATTTTCAACATGAAAGTTGCTCAGAACGACGGGACGATTCCGGATACGCAGTCCGTTCGTCCGCCACACCCCCCTAACCTATCGAACCCGCAACTTTCCCCCTCCGGCTCCTCTGCCCGAAAACGCGAAACACCGGGAATACTTTCCCGGATGTTTTCCCCCCTTCACCGGTATCACCTACTACCGCGTTAGGGCACACCGAACACCGCGTATTGCCTTGTTATATTCTGTGATGCTTTGTTTGCTCTGTATTCATTATTTCTTCCCCCTCTTCTCTCCGGTAGACTACGAGACCGACGCCGTTGCTGCCCAGTTCGACTACGGAGTTGACGACCCCTCTCTCTTGCCAGAGCGACCAGGCAAGCCCCCCCTTTGATCACCAGATATCGCCTA
>NW_021193150.1:0-1222 GCF_002162155.2 Triticum dicoccoides | reverse complement strand
AAATCATCATAATGCCGAACACAATTGTTGTGACCACTATTCAGACCACCTACATGCTCAGGTAAGACTTCAAACCCAAAGTGTTCAGCCCTTCCAGGTTGCTTGAACAAGAAACAATAGAAATAAAAAGCTGCATCCTCGGACTCGCTATATTCTATCCAGTTATACTTTTCATACAATGACTTAGAAAATGCTCTTGAATCCGTTCGGCGAAATTCTAATACTGGTTTGGTTCGACCCTTTAATATGTTGCCCTCTTAACTTGGTCTTGAATTTGTGGCGCATATTCAGCAATTTGTTTTCTCAGTGCGGGATCAGATTGAATTTGGTCCGGATTAATTAAACTCACTATTGTTAGCAACATGAATAGGAGGGTCTTGTTCTGATTCCGGCTGCATAGCACTTGCATTCTCAATACTTGCTCTAGGAACCAAAAACCTCCTCATATCTGAAATTAATAACATAAGATTAAAGTTGGATGATTTGGAATGATTGAATGAACTAACTAACAATGGTCAGGTTAGATGTGTCGACAACAAAAGTGACAATCCTTCAATCAACCTGCTCGGGGTGATAGAATCTTTAATTACACATGTCGCTGCAAATTACATGCCAAAATTAGAATCCCCAAATTACTCATGCGTGTGCCTGCAGCTGCACAAGACTAAGCCCTAAACTCACCTCAATTCCTCTCCTAATTAGACATTGGAAGACAAGCCACAAACTGCTAGGAGGAGGCGCCGTGGATTGCCCGGCGATCTGCCACTGCTGTCGAACGAACTGAACCGTCGCGGTCGATCGCGGCCGGAGGAGCAGGAGGCGAGAAGGCGTCAAGGGTTTCGCTAGCCCCTGGTGATTTTTGTAAGCCTTTACGTGCAGACGTGCGGGCGTAGAGCCACGAGCATTGGGCTAGGCTAGGTACAACGTACTCCGTAAATGTATTAATTAAATGGGCCTAGGCCTCTACGTTCGGACTACGGTGCAAGGCTTGGCCACCTAGGAACTTTTTGCAAGGCTTGGCCACCTAGGAACTTTTTGCCCGGGCAAATAACGCCAAACTCTGCTAATTAGGACGTGGTTTATTAGTCACTATCAAGTGCTGCTGGGCTAGGAGCCCGGGCAGCTGCCCCGGGTCGCCGGGTACCAGCTCCGCCACTGCCGGCGCCTGGGTGGCCGGTGTGCAGTATTTGTGACGGTGTCACGGGGAGGAGCGCTTGTAGTC
>NW_021193149.1:0-1755 GCF_002162155.2 Triticum dicoccoides | reverse complement strand
GTGTGTCCAATATTTGTGGGGATGATTGTTCTCCCTCCACCTCCGGTCGTATAGTCTTCTCAACTTCTTCTACTTCACCTACATGTGGTTTGCCACAAGGAAATGATATGGTGAGTAGTGTTGGTCATTGCAATGATGATAGTATGCTTACTGTGGATGATCCTTCATCACTATATTATTGCAATGCTCCTTCTTTGGGCTTTAACACTTCGAGCACTCCAAATGTTTCACATGCTTGTGTTGATAGTCCTTGCATATCATGTAGAAATTGCTTGACTAAATCGCATGATGATATGCTTGCTACGTCTTGTTGCCATGATAAAAATGCATATATTTCCTCGAATTATTGTGCTAATAATGTAGAAGAAACCGAACACTCCATGGAACAAGATGTGGTGTTTAATGGTGCCTCAAGGGATCCTACATCATCATCTATTGCTTTTTGCCTTATGGCTAAGGCATCAAAGGTATCTCCTACTTTGTACCCCAATATGTCTCTTGATGATGATGTTGATGCTAATGATGATGAGGATAATGATGAAGGGAATGATAATGTTGCCTCCTTAAAAACTAAGGGGGAGATGATTTTTAAAGCTCTTCATAAAAATAAAATTGCTCGTTCCAACTTCATGGAAATTATGTCCATTGCCATTGAGGGCAAGAAATATATTGAGGAGTTGGAATCTCATCTCCAGGAGCATGAGGTCACCATTGAGAAAATGGAAGCTCATGGGCGTGATTACGCAAATGAGACTGCGGAGCTATCTCAAGCTCTTGAACATGAACAAACCACCAAGGAATCTCTTGAGGAGGCTTTTGTTCTAGAATTGTCTAGAGTGAAGGAATCTACTGATAGAGCTCTTGAGGTGGCCAATGTTTTTGAAACTAAAAATGCTAAGCTTGAAGTTGCTCATGCTGGACTCCTTAAGGATTTTGGGCACCTCAAAAATGGCTCAAGGGTCATCAAGGGTGAGCTCATCAAACTCACCGAGTCTCATGCTCAACTTGAAGCTTCTTATTTAAAAGAGCTTGCCAAGTTGCCTTCTCCTCTTGTTGTTAATGATGATGCTTGTGCTACTAATTCTATTACTTGTGAAGCATCCATTTTGAAGGAGAATGTTGAGCTACTTGCTGAACTTGAGGTGCTATCTTGCAATTATGGGAAATTGGAAGAAAGTCATGAAAAGCTCTCAAGCTCTCATGATGATCTTCTAGTATCCCATAGTGTGCTAAAGATAGCTCATGAGGCCATGATTTCTAAGGTAACATCTAGTGAGCCTCATGTGGATACTAGCACTACTTCTAGTCAAAATAGTATATTGCCATGTGCTAGTCCTTGTAATTCATCTACTCACAATGTTGGTACATCTTGTGATGAATTGCTTTCCTTGCCTTGTTGCTCTAACGATGAAGCTTATACTTCCTCTAGTACTTGTGTTGAGACTAACCATGTAGAGGAAATCAAAGAGCTCAAGGCCCAAGTCACTTCTTTGAAGAAAGACTTGGAAAAGTGTCATGAAGGGAAGGCCACACTCAACAATATCTTGAGTGTGCAAAAATCCCCCAATGACAAAGATGGACTTGGATTCAACTCCAACAAGAAGAAGAAGTCCAGGTTGAACAAGAAGAAGGGCCAAGAACAAGTCAAGGATTCGGCCAAGATTGTTTGCTTCAAGTGCAAAGTCGAAGGGCATCATGTTAGACCTTGCCCATTGAAGAAGAAGGCCATTAGTGTCAAGCAACAAGGGAAGAGGG
>NW_021193148.1:0-1822 GCF_002162155.2 Triticum dicoccoides | reverse complement strand
CACGCAATCGCAACCCAGGGTTCGTCCATCGTGGAAATCACTCAGGGACCCTAAAACAATGAGTAATAGTCCAAGAGACGGGCCAAAATCGGCCAAAACTGCGAGTGTTGATGACCGGCACGTAAGTGCACCTTGGGGGTTTAACAACTATGCAAATCGCTTTGGGACCCCAAAGTGGTGAGTAATAGTCCAAGAATCGGCCCAGAATCAGCCCAAACTGCGATTGTTAATGACCAACACGTAAGCGCACCTTAGGGTGCAACAACCATGGAAATCGCTTTCGGACCCGGAAACTGTGAGTAATAGTCCATGAAACGGGCCAGAATCGGCCAAAATTACGACTGTTGACGACGGACACGTAAACGCACCATGTGGATCGTAAATCGTGGAAATAGCTCTGGGTCCCCAAAATTGTGAGTAATAGTCCATGGAAGAGCCCAAAATCGAACAAAACTAAGATTGCTGGTGCACAACACGTAAGCATACCCCGGGGTGCGTCAATCGTGGAAATCACTCCGGGACCCCAAAACAATGAGTAATAGTCCATGAAACGGGGCAGAGTGGGCCAAAACTGCGAGTGTTGATGACCGACACATAAATGCACCCCAGGGATCGTCAATCGTGGAAATCGCTCTAGGACCCCAAAAAAGTGAGTAATAGTGCACGAAATGTACCAGAATTGGCCAAAATTGTGAGTGTTGATAACCGACACGTAAATGCACCCTGGGGTTCGTCAGTTGTGGAAATCACTCCGGGGCCCAAAAACTGAGTAATAGTCCATGAAACGGGCCGGAATCGGCCAAAACTACAAGTGTTGATGACCGACACGCAAACGCAACCCAGGGTTCGTCCATCGTGGAAATCACTCAGGGACCCTAAAACAATGAATAATAGTCCAAGAGACGGGCCAAAATCGGCCAAAACTGCGAGTGTTGATGACCGACACGTAAGCGCACCTTGGGGGTTTAACAACTATGCAAATCGCTTTGGGACAATGGTGAGTAATAGTCCAAGAATCGGCCCAGAATCAGCCCAAACTGCGATTGTTAATGACCGACACGTAAGCGCACCTTAGGGTTCAACAACCATGGAAATCGCTTTCGGACCCGGAAACGGTGAGTAATAGTCCACGAAACGGGCCAGAATCGGCCAAAATTACGACTGTTGATGACGGACATGTAAACGCACCATGGGGATCGTAAATTGTGGAAATAGCTCTGGGTCCCCAAAATTTTGAGTAATAGTCCATGTAAGAGCCCAAAATCAAACAAAACTAAGATTGCTGGTGGACAACACGTAAACGCACCCCGGGGTGCGTCAATCGTGGAAATCACTCCGGGACCCCAAAACAATGAGTAATAGTCCATGAAACGGGGAAGAGTGGGCCAAAACTGCGAGTGTTGATGACCGACACATAAATGCACCCCAGGGATCGTCAATCGTGGAAATCGCTCTAGGACCCCAAAAAAGTGAGTAATAGTGCACGAAATGTACCAGAATTGGCCAAAATTGTGAGTGTTGATAACCGACACGTAAACGCACCCTGGGGTTCGTCAGTTGTGGAAATCACTCCGGGGCCCAAAAACTGAGTAATAGTCCATGAAACGGGCCGGAATCGGCCAAAACTACAAGTGTTGATGACCGACACGCAAACGCAACCCAGGGTTCGTCCATCGTGGAAATCACTCAGGGACCCTAAAACAATGAGTAATAGTCCAAGAGACGGGCCAAAATCGGCCAAAACCGCGAGTGTTGATGACCGACACGTAAGCGCACCTTGGGGGTTTAACAACTATGCAAATCGCTTTGGGACCCCAAAATG
>NW_021193147.1:0-519 GCF_002162155.2 Triticum dicoccoides | reverse complement strand
AATAAAGCAGAAAAGAAATAACTATATAAACAAATTACTCAAAAATAAATAGAAGAAAATAAATACTATTAAGAAATAAATAGAAAAAAAATAAAGCAGAAAAGGAATAACTATATAAACAAATTACTCGAAAATAAATAGAAGAAAAAAAATTATATAAAGCAAAAAACTTCACGAAGAAACTAAATACAGCAAAAAAAAACTATTCAGAAATAAATAGAAGAAAAAAATAAAGCAGAAAAGAAATAACTATTTAAAAAAATTACTCAAAAATAAATAGAAGAAAATAAATAATGCAGAAAAGAAAAAAATTTATAAAAAACATGTTGGGACGCTGCCCGGTGGGCCTGCCAGACCTTGGGTGTGCAAATACATACCCAGTTGGGCCAGCAGGCTCATAGGGCAGCGCGCCCTAATTACGCCCAGAACCCTACTATATAGAGGAGTTCGAAAGGGCAGCCGCGGCTGGGTTTATAAACCAGTGGAGGAATAAGAAGAAGAAGAAGAAGAGGAAGAAGA
>NW_021193146.1:0-1242 GCF_002162155.2 Triticum dicoccoides | reverse complement strand
GAAAGAAGTATCGCGCAAGAAAACAGAGTCCGGAGAGCACACGAGGTGCCCACGAGGCAGGGGGCTCGCGCCCAGGGGGTAGGGCGCGCCCTCCACCCTCGTGGACGCCTCGTGTCCTTCCCGGACTACTTCTTATTTTCCTATATTCTTAAATATTCCAAAATAGAGAAAAATTGCTATTAGAATTGTTTTGGAGTTGGTTTACTTACCGTACCACGTACCAATTCCTTTTCGGAGTCTTAAACGTTCTCGAAAGAGTCCTTTATGTATTCCTTCGGGGTTACGGTTTTGATAACATTAGTTTCAACATTTATGGGATTACCTGAGATATAATGTTTGATTCTTTGACCATTCATCATCCGCGGATTTGTGCCTTCGAAGTTGTTGATTTTTATGGCACCGGAACGATAGACCTCCTCGATGATGTAAGGACCTTCCCATTTAGAGAGGAGTTTGCCTGCAAAAAATCTTAAATGAGAGTTGTATAGAAATACATAATCACCTACATTAAACTCACGCTTTTGTATCCTTTTGTCAT
Organism: Triticum dicoccoides; assembly: GCF_002162155.2. Lineage (NCBI taxonomy): Eukaryota > Viridiplantae > Streptophyta > Magnoliopsida > Poales > Poaceae > Triticum > Triticum dicoccoides. The sequence goes on along the minus strand of NW_021193146.1, from coordinate 704 downwards.
GCCATCTTTTAACTTTTTCTTTAAACAGTTTGGCATTCTCATAGGACTGGGTTCTCCATTCATCAAGTGAGCTAATGTCAAAAAGCCTCTTCTCACCGGCTAGTTTGAAATCATAATTGAGCTCTTTAATGGCCCAATATGCCTTATGTTCTAGTTCGAGACGTAAGTGACATGCTTTTCCATAAACCATCTTATACAGAGACATACCCATAGGATTTTTATATCCAGTTCTATAAGCCCATAATGCATCATCAAGTTTCTTGGACCATTCTAGATCTATTAACAGTCTTTTGCAAAATTAATTTAAGCTCTCTATTGCTCAGTTCTACTTGACCGCTAGACTGTGGGTGATAAGGAGATACAATTCTATGATTAACATCATACTTAGCAAGCATTTTACGAAAAGGCACCATGAATAAAATGTGAACCACCATCAGTCATAAGATATCTAGGGACTCCAAACCTCGGAAAAATAACTTCTTTAAGCATCTTAATAGAGGTGTTATGATCAGCACTACTAGTTGGAATAGCTTCTACCCACTTAGTAACGTAATCAACAGCAACTAAAATATGTGTATACCCATTAGAGGAAGGAAATGGTCCCATATAATCAAAACCCCAAACATCAAATGGTTCAATAGCAAGTGAATAATTCATAGGAATTTCTTGACGTCTACTAATATTACCAACTCTTTTTCAGTAGT
>NW_021193144.1:0-1052 GCF_002162155.2 Triticum dicoccoides | reverse complement strand
ATCGCAATTTTGGCCGATTCTGGTCCGTTTCATGGACTATTACTCACTGTTTTGTGGCCCCGGAGTGATTTCGATGATTAACGAACCCTGGGGTGCGTTTACGTGTCGGTCATCAACACTCACAGTTTTGGCCGATTCTGGCCCGTTTAATGGACTATTACTCACTGTTTTGGGGTCCCGGATTGATTTCGACGATTAACGAACCCTGGGGTACGTTTACGTGTCGGTCATCAACACTCACAATGTTGGCCGATTCTGGCCCGTTTCAGGGACTATTACTCACTGTTTTGGGGTCCCAGAGTGATTTCCACGATTAACGAACCGCGGGGTGCGTTTACGTGTCGGTCATCAACAATCGCAATTTTGGCTGATTCTGGCCCGTTTCACGGACTATTACTCACTGTTTTGGGGTCCCGGAGTGATTTCCGCGATTAACCAACCCCGGGATGTGTTTATGTGTCGGTCATCAACACTCACAGTTTTCGACGATTCTGGCCCGTTTCATGGACTGTTACTCACTGTTTTGAGGTCCAGGAGTGATTTCCACGATTAACGAACCCTGGGGTGCGTTTACGCGTCGGTCATCCAAAATCGCAATTTTGGCCGATTCTGGTCCGTTTCAGGGACTATTACTCACTGTATTGTGGTCCTAGAGTGATTTCCATGATTAACGAACCATGGGATGTGTTTACGTGTTGGTCATAAACACTCGCAGTTTTGGCCGAGTCCGGCCCGTTTCGTGGACTATTACTGAACGTTTTGGGGTCCCGAAGTGATTTCCATAGTTATTGAACCCCAAGGTGCGCTGATGTGTCGGTCATCAACAATCGCAATTTTTGCCGATTCTGGCCCGTTTCAGGGACTATTACTCACTGTTTTGGGGTCACGGAGTGAGTTACACGATTAACGAACGCCGGGGTGCGTTTACGTGTCGGTCATCAAGACTCACAATTTTGGCCGATTCTGGCCCGTTTCGTGGACCATTAGTCACTGTTTTGGGGTCCTAGAGTGCTTTCCACGATTAACGAACCCTGGGATGTGTTTACGTGTCG
>NW_021193143.1:0-1074 GCF_002162155.2 Triticum dicoccoides | reverse complement strand
AGCCGTGTCCGCGGAAAAGGACTTCTGGGTTGCTTATATCAGTTCATAGACAAGTGAAAGTGGATACTCTAAAATACGCAAGATAAGCGTGAGTGCTATGGATGGCGTTCTCGTAGGGAGACGGGAGCGGATCCATAGTGGTGTATTGATATGGTGAATATGTGGACTCGTGTGCGCCACCTCAAAAGAGTTACTCGCAGTCGTAGTTCAGGATAGCCACCGAGTCAAAGCTGGCTTGCTGCAGTTAAACCCCACCATCCCCTTTGTTGATAATGATGCATATGTAGATAGTTCTGATGTAAGTCTTGCTGGGTACATTTGTACTCACGTTTGCCTATTTATGTTTTTGCAGAGAGACTTCGGTCTCGCTAGTAGTTCCACGTGGACTTCGACGTTTAGCTTGATACCTCAGCTACGATCTTGTGCCCCGGCAGGATCTGGTAGATAGTCAGGCTTCTCAGCCTTTTTCATTTATAGATGTCTGTACTCAGACATGATAGCTTCCGCTTGTGCTTTGACTTGTATGCTCTGATTGTTGGGTCATGAGACCCATGTTTGTAATATCTCGCTCCTCGGAGCCTATTGAATAGATTACTTGAGTCATAGAGTCATGTTGTGATGCCATGTTGTATTTGCACATATCAAGCATATTGTGTGTATGTTATTGAAATGCTTGGTATGTGTGGGATCTGACCATCTAGTTGTTTATCTTTAGTAGCCTCTCTTACCGGGAAATGTCTCCTAGTGTTTCCACTGAGCCATGGTAGCTTGCTACTGCTCCGGAACACTTAGGCTGGCCGGCATGTGTCCTTCTTCGTTCCTGTGTCTGTCCCTTCGGGGAAATGTCACGCGATGAATACCGGAGTCCTGTTAGCCCGCTACAGCCCGGTTCACCGGAGTCCTGCTAGCCCAGTGCTACAGCCTGGATTCACTCGCTGATGACCGACACGTTCGATGCTGGGTCATGGATGCCTGTCCCTGTAAGTCTGTGCCACTTTGGGTTTACGACTAGTCATGTCAGCCCGGGCTCCTTATCATATGGATGCTAGCGACACTATCATATACGTGAGCCAA
>NW_021193142.1:0-1145 GCF_002162155.2 Triticum dicoccoides | reverse complement strand
GTTACCGAGTTCGCCGCCCTCCCAGGAGCCCACAGAGCCTTTCCGTTTCCCCTCTAGTGCACCGCAGCTCCGCGTTCGACCTTGGCCGAACTCCGGCGGCCACCTAGGTCGACGCCGGCGCCGATTCCGGCCGCCCCGACCCCAACCGACTCCACAGGAAGACGCGGCGCCCTCCCAGCTACCCGTAGAGCCTCTCCGCCGCCCGAATGGTCGCCGGAGGAGCGATCCCGAAGCCCTCCGCCGTGCCTGTTGCCGCCGGCGTTGAGCCGCCGGCCTGTTTGGGCCATTTGACCGGGGTTTGACTTTCCCTGTGTCACTGACATGCGGGACCAGCCCGCCTAATTAATCTAGGTTAGTTTAAGTTAAAACGCTAACTAACCCAGTTAGTTAGGTTAGTCACTGACACGGAGGACCCACTGGTCAGTTTGACCTGGGCTGCCCGTTGACTCGCTTACGTCATGCTGACGTAGTGCTGACGCAGTAAATTCATTTTCTGGAATTATTTTAATTCTAAATATCCAGGAAATTCCAGAAAATGCCTAAAACTTCTAAAAATCATAGAAAATTAACCGTAACTCCAAATTAAATAATTTATATATGAAAAATTATCAGAAAAATTCAAGGAATCCATCTGTACCATTTTCATGCATGTTAGAACAACTTATAGCTGCTGTTTAGCACAAATCAATTAAATGGCATTTGAATAATCACATATGGAGTTTAAATTTGAATCTTGTATTCAAACCAACTTCATTTAATCTGTTGCTAGTTGCATTAGCTCAAAACACATTCATTTTGCCATGTCATGATCATGCATCATATTGTGCATTGCATTGATTGTGTTCCCTTCTGTGTTGCCGGTATTTGTTCCCCCTCGATAGACGTGATACCGATGATGTGATCGTTGACACTGATGAAGACTCAATGTTATCTTCAGAAGTGCCAGGCAAGCAAAACCCCCTTGTTCATTCCGATACAATCCTACTCTCTCGCTCCTGCTCTCTTTTACTGCATTAGGACAACACCGATTCATCTGTTACTTGCTGCGGTAGCTGAACCCCTTTGTCCTTTGCATGACCTGTCATTGCCACAGTAAATAGATGAAACCCACTAGCATGAGTAGGAGTTGTTTGAGCCCTGATGTG
>NW_021193141.1:0-1615 GCF_002162155.2 Triticum dicoccoides | reverse complement strand
CCTAGCCCCACCTTGGCCGAGAGCTCCACGCCGCCGGCGATGTCGCCGTCGTGGCCACGGTCGCCGTAGCGCCCAACCGAGCACACCATCGTGCTCCACACCTCACCAGGAGCACGTAGCACGCACCAACACCTCTTCTAACGCCCTGCAACGTCGATTCCGACCGCACCCGAACTCCGGCAGCCGCAGCCGAGCTCGCCGCCGTCAACTCCGGCCACCCCGAGCCCAACCACCACCACCAATAGACGCGGCTCAACCTCAGCAACACGTAGATGCCTTCCGCCGTCCATTTGGTTGCCGGAATGGCAAAAAGCACTTTCGCCGCCGTCTCGGACCTCGCCGGCGTCAAGTCGCCGGTGGGGTTTGACTTGTCCGACCTGGGGTTTGACCTCCCAGGGTCACTGACGCGTGGGCCCTGTCGGCCAGGTGGTTAGATTAGCGCTAAACTACTGTTAGTCAACCCCCCGTGACACTGACAGTGGGCCCCAGCGCCACTAATCCCTAATTAGGATTAATTTAATCCTGTTTAACCCCCCCTGTCACTGACGTGTGGGCCCCACACGTCAGGTTTGACCTCAGCCAGCCGCAGTTGACCACTGACGTCATGCTGACGTCATGCTGGCGCAATAATTATATTTCTGGATTTAATTTAAATCAGGAAATTCCAGAATATTATTTAAACTTCAAAAAATTCATAACTTTTATTCTGTAACTCCAAATTGGACAAATTATATATGAAAAATGATCAGAAAAATCCAATCTACCCATCTGTACTATTTTCATGCATGATCAAACAAGTTAAATTGATGTTTTAAGCAGAACAAGGAAAAGCACTTTTAAAAGGCCATGTTTGAATTTGAAATTTGAATCTTTGATTCAAGTTTGTTCAAACCCTTCTGGTTCTAGTTGCATTAGCCCAACACACTCATATTGCCATGTTTCATGCATGCATCATATTGTTGCACATTGTTTGGTGATGCTTGTGTATCGATGTCCTTTGCGACAGGTTCTGTCCCCGAGGAGTACCGTGATTACCCTAACGAAGAACCATATCAGTGCATCGAACCATCAGGCAAGCAACCAACCATTTGATCATATCGATACAATCCCATGTTCTCGCTCCTGCTCTCTTTTACTGCATTAAGACAACGCGATTCAAACTGCTGTGTGCTACGGTAGTTGAACCCATTTTCCTCTGCATGACCTGTCATTGCCACAGTAACTAGATGAAACCCACTAGCATGTGTAGGAGTTGCTTGAGCCATATGTATGTGTTGTTCCTACCTTGCTATGCCTGCTATGCTTAGAGTCGTGTCAGGTCTGGTTCATCTGGGTGATGGGCTGGAGTGAAATGATTATGTCGGTAATGGGAGTGGTGTGGTGAACACGATTTGGTAAAGGTATCGATGAAAGGCCATGTAGGAGTACATGGTGGGTTGTTTCATTGAAGCCGACCTTAAGCACTGAGATCTGTATGTGTGATTTAAGAATCAGCTACTACCATGCACTGGGCCCGAAACCAATGGACCCTCTCGGCTTCTTATTCACCCTAGTTCTCCGTCCAGGAGTTGCAAGTAGTTTCTGGTGTTTGTAGCCTACTGGAGGCCGTGGACAG
>NW_021193140.1:0-2174 GCF_002162155.2 Triticum dicoccoides | reverse complement strand
GTGGTGCTACTAGTACTACTAGTAGTAGTACCAATGTAGTAGGAGTACTAGCATTGTACTACCCGTTGGTCAAATTATTACGTGTTGCTCCTCACACAGTGAAGTGACAAGACCCTGCGCAGGAGATGACACCTGAGTATAGGCGCCATGTTCGGCATATCATAGTCAGCCTCACCATCTGCAGTCACTATCATCATGGAGGTAGAGCTAGACTGCTTACAACTAGCCCTATTCGACATAATTTCCCGTGCGTAGATGCCCGTGCATTGCACGGAACACCAAGATTGGGGGTGGACGGCGCCGGCAGTGGCCATCACGCCAGATTTTTCCACGGCCTTCTAGATGTGGTGGGGAGGAGATACGGCTGATTGTGAGAGACAAGGAGTTGTTTGTAAACAGGGAACAAGTGTGGGCATCTTTTTGCAAAAATGGAGAACTTTGGTTTGTATGCGTCAGATCTAGATCCGACGGCTATTGGTGAAAGATGGGAGGCACAACATCATCACCAACTCAGGACCTGTTTGATTCGCAGGATTTTGAAAACGCAGGAATAGGACACGACAATATTACAAGTTTCAAACTGATATTACAATTCTTAGGAGTAATGCTGCACCTACGAAGAGGGAATTACTAGGAAGTTTACGTAAGAACTTTCGTTACTTTAGGTGGATGTAGCATTATCGTACAAACTAAAATCCACCGCCCTGACAAGTCACTAATGGGAAAATAAGTTTTCGAGTCTCTGGCCACTTGATGTTTCAAAAACAAATTCAGCTTCTGCGGAGACTTTGTCGTTTAGGCTTAGACGCTTGCGGTGATCAGCACGCCATTCATTGTTGTGCCAGAGAACGCCAAACCTCATTACCTTGAGCACACTTGCCTCCAGAACAAAGAACCCGGCCAATTTAATCTCAGATGTGCTGCCTCGGTAGTCGATCAACTCAATTTCTGTAAGATGGAGATCAAGGCATTCGATGAGATTGTTATAGTGCAACACATTTTTCACTTTCAGGTCTTTTTTTATCTACAAAAGAAGAGAACATATTAGAGCAGCTGGCTGTATAAGATTTCTGTGTCATCAAGAGGTACCAATATCATTCACTCATATGATAGGGTTGGCTGGCTAGTGATATTTTTTCACTCACACTCTCTCTCTTTCTGTTTCCTCTCATTTAACTAGGAGCACGTGAAGAGCTTGGGCATATGTTGCCTTCCACTATGTGGCCGATGCCATATTTCGCAAAATAATGCCACATAATACGTATCGATGTCAAATCAAAAGATTTTGGCACTGCTCTCGCGATGTGAGAGAGTTGGCACCGCTCTGCACACAGACCCACATGTATAAACCAATCAATCAAACCAACTACACCAGCCTCTCACTCTCCCAAACAAGTGTTTTTTTATTGCCTCAGTCCTCTCACTCTCCCACACAGTGTTTTTTCATTGCGTGAGTTAATTTGGCACCGGAGCAAAGTAGGTGATCCAGATTGGGGCACCAGGTGAGGAATGAAGGGGCATTGATGCCAAATGCATCACAAGTGAATTTGGCACGTGTTTTGGCCTACTTAGCCCACTTTTGTACTCCCTCCATCCCAAAATTGTTGTCTTAAATTTGTCTAAATACGGATGTATCTAGTTACATTTTAGTGTTAGATACATCCGTATCTAAACAAATGTAAGACAAGAATTTTGGGACGGAGGGAATACTACCTTGTATTTAGTATAAAATTTTGACTATAGATTTACCTAAGAAAATGCCAATGGATGTCACTAAAAATAACACCATTTGAAATTATGTTCAAATACGAATCCAACGATATAGTTCTTAGTGAAATGCATTAACATTTTGTCAGTTAAATCTATGGTCAAATTTTGATACTACAAAATTGGAAGAGTAAACCAGGACGGATGTAGTACTTGCTCTTAGGGCAACCATAGAGTTACTGGAGTAGTCTAAGTTACTTTCTACTATGACTAGCCTAGGCTACTATAGTAGTACAACATAAAACGATGCAGGTGATCACGTGAGAAAAAATACTAAAAACATTTCTTTTGGTGCAGTGCGTAGATGCAGATTTGAACACTACACTTGTCATCGTAATTTGGGAAAATTACGAAAAAATTGAGCTACGTTGTGATTACCGTTTACTAATAGGAAAGAAGTTTCACCT
>NW_021193139.1:0-2400 GCF_002162155.2 Triticum dicoccoides | reverse complement strand
GAGGCAGATGAGCTCGCGAGGCGAGGAGAGGCGGCGCGCGGGGGGGAGGCACGCGGGGCGTCGCAGTCCCGAGCAATACCTACCTTGTGGTCATCATAAGACGTGGGGTATCACAGATTCAGAGGCTGGAAAGACAAATGCTCTGTCAAGCCGAGCCACCTTTCTTTTTCCTTTTTTGAAAAGGAGAAAGACCCGGGCCTCTGCATCTAAATGATGCATGCAGTTACTTTATTAATTATTAACAAAAGACCTTACAAAGTAATACATCAGTAAGACTGAAGCCACCGTCTAGGCAACATCTGTTGCTATTCCTATCCAGTTGATGAAGGGATGCTGATAGTGTAGGCCTAATACCAAACAAACCTCGCAGCCAAAACTAACGTCTAAGACCTGAGACCCCAACCAAGCCACCTGCTGGGTATGGGCCACCCACCGGTTCAGCGCACACTCAGAGGCCGCCGCTGCCAACTGCCACCAATCCATCTTCAGAGTTGTACTCACACATTAACCTTGCCCGGTCTACCTGCCGTCGATGCCACCACGGCGCCCGACAACGCTATCATCCTATGCTCGTCCATCAACACCCAGAAGTGAGACCCCGCTGCTCCATGCCGCTGGGACCCGCCGTTGTCGACGTGTCAGATGCAATGCCGCACCTCCTTCGCGAACACCACCTCCTGCCACTGGTCTCATCCCCTCCAGCTGTAGTTCCTCTGCACTCCCAAATGAGCCCCAAGGCCCCTGACGACACCTCCAGGAAGGTCAAGACGTGAAGCACCGCTGTCGCCGAATCCAACTATGATTGTAGGTTTTCACCCGGGAGGAGATCGGAGTGGGTATATTGGGCCCTCACCTGCGCCTTCATGAAGGAAAGTGACGCCCATGGATGACGCTGCTGCTGGGCGGCCAGACCAGCCAAGGTTTCCACCGGACCCAAGGTGCACCACCAGGGCTCACCATCACCAGAGCCTACAGCTGCAACCCACCAGGACGACGAGAGAGGCAACATGAGGGAAGAGAACCACCAGATCTAACGCCGCAACACCAAACGTCGGAGGATTGTCGGCCACCCGATCCGATCCCCGGTAGCCCACCTGCCCCGCCGCGCCCGGACGAGGAGGCCGGCCTAGGGGCCTCCGCCTCTGATCTAGCACCCTCCGCCCCACATTACGCAGAGCATAGCCAGGCTGCCGCCACGACCGCCCCTAGGAACCAGTTGGCCGCCACCCAGCCACACTCATGGAGACCGCCGTGGGCCAGATCGGCACCGCCGCCATAGATCGGGGCCTCATCCTCGAGATCGGGGATCCCCCGCATCCTGATCCCGGAGTGAGAGGGCGATGCCTCTACCGCCGCCGTCGTACGCGCGGGCTTAGCCGGCGACGACCACCGGCAGCGGCGGAGGAGAGAGCGGGAAGGAGGAGGAGGCCGGCGATGGAGGAATGGAACCCCTCGGTCGCCCGCACGGGGTCGACGGAGGGGGAGGGGGAGGCGGAGACTTACTAGTTTATTTTCTAAACTAGTCAGCAACAAACATATGAGAGCAAAAGCAACTTTCTAACCAGCCTGTTACCCCCACCTTCTGGAATATATTGGTAATCCTTTTAGTTTTCGTTCAATTTTATGTAATTATTAGTAAAATTTGTCCAAAATATTTTGTTTGGCTGTACGTCGCAAAATTATGGCTATTGCTTAAACATGGGTAAACTCCAGTTTACCACCTGAAGGCAGCATGGCCCTTGATGATGACATACGACGTAGCGGGACCTTTGGGGGTCATTCTTAAACAAAGTAGTAAGCGAGACTGGTCCTAGTTTAGCATATAGACAACATCACTCTTGCTCCATCTTTAATTCTTTATCCAACCAACAAAAATCAGGCCAGGGGCGCCTTTAATTTGATTCTTTGTCTTTCGTTAAAGTTAAGCTCTGGAAACTTCAGGTTGGGATGGATATCTTGCCGTTGATGTTTAGCTAGGCAAGTCTTTTGGGCTACATATGGGCAAGGCCTAAGGCTAGCTATTTGGTTCTATATCACACACAAGTCACAGGGTGCGGAACTGGGAGGAATCAGAAACATAGTAAAACACTGAAGTTCCCATGCACACCAGCAACTAGTCCAACTTGACTAATACATTGAAGAGATCTCTACATTGAAGTATGCATGCACCTAAGGAGTCTAAGCTAGATGACATTCTATTGGTTTCTAACCAGATTTTCTTCCGAACCTGTCAATTCGCTTCTACATATCAAAAATTCAGAGTTCCTGCCAGTTAACAAGAATAATGCTACCTGGTGGTATCTGTATCCTTTGAGCGCTATGCCATCTCACTATACAGGGCCGTCTCCAGGAATTCAGGGCCTCGGTGCGAAAAGAAAAAATGGGGCCCTAGTTTTTTTT
>NW_021193138.1:0-643 GCF_002162155.2 Triticum dicoccoides | reverse complement strand
ACGTCCGCCTCGACTCGCGTTACGCTAACACAGGGTGGCAGTGGTGTCACGTGCTCGTCTCGGCGTCCGTCATCGCTACCGCGACGACGTCCGCCTCGACTCGCGTTACGCTAAGACAAGGTGGGAATGGTGTCACGTGCTCGTCTCGGCGTCCGTCGTTGCTACCGCGACGACGTCCGCCCTTACTCGCGTTACGCTAAGACACGGTGGGAATGGTGTCACGTGCTTGTCTCGGTGTCCGTAGTCGCTACCGCGACGATGTCCGCCTCGACTCGCGTTACGCTAAGACAGGGTGGCACGGGTGTCACGTGCTCGTCTTGGCGTCCGTCGTCGCTACCGCGATGACGTCCGCCTCGACTCGCGTTACGCTAAGACAGGGTGGGAATGGTGTCACGTGCTCGTCTTGGCTTCCATCGTCGCTACCGCAACGACGTCCGCCTCGACTCGCGTTACGCTAAGACAGGGTGGGAGTGGTGGCACGAGCTCGTCTCACTGTCCGTCATCGCTACCGCGACGACGTCCGCCTCGACTCGCGCTACGCTAAGACTGGGTGGCACTGGTGTCACGTGCTCGTCTCGGCGTCCGTCGTCGCTACCGCGACGACGTCCGCCTCGACTCGCGCTACGCTAAGACTGGGTGGCAC
>NW_021193137.1:0-1251 GCF_002162155.2 Triticum dicoccoides | reverse complement strand
GGTATGCACTGCATTGCGTTATAAGATCAGAGGCGATGACCCTGGTGACGATGTTGAGGGCCAGAAACCCAGGAAGAGGGTTCCCGCCAAGGTGATGTGGTATGCTCCTATAATACCACGGTTGAAACGTCTGTTCAGGAACAAAGAGCATGCCAAGTTGTTGCGATGGCACAAAGAGGACCGTAAGTCGGACGGGGAGTTGAGACACACCGCAGATGGAACGCAATGGAGAAAGATTGACAGATGGTTCAAAGATTTTGCAGCTGACGCAAGGAACATAAGATTTGCTCTAAGTACGGATGGCATGAATCCTTTTGGCGAGCAGAGCTCCAGCCATAGCACCTGGCCCGTGACTCTATGCATCTACAACCTTCCTCCTTGGTTGTGCATGAAGCGGAAGTTCATTATGATGCCAGTGCTCATCCAAGGTCCGAAGTAACCCGGCAACGACATCGATGTGTACCTAAGGCCATTAGTTGATGAACTTTTACAGCTGTGGGGTGGTGTCCGTGTGTGGGATGAGCACAAACAAGAGGAATTTGACCTACGAGCGTTGCTTTTCGTAACCATCAACGATTGGCCTGCTCTTAGTAACCTTTTGGGACTGTCAAATAAGGGATACAATGCATGCACGCACTGCTTACATGAGACTGAAAGTGTACATTTGCCAAATTGTAAGAAGAACGTGTACCTTGGGCATCGTCGATTTCTTCCGAAAATTCATCCAGTAAGAAAGAAAGGCAAGCATTACAACGGCAAGGCAGATCACCGGCCAAAGCCTGCGGAACGCATTGGTGCTGAGGTATTTGATATGGTCAAGGATTTGAAAGTCATCTTTGGAAAGGGTCCTGGCGGACAATCAGTTCCGAAGGGAGCTGACGGGCACGCAGCCATGTGGAAGAAGAAATCTATATTCTGGGAGCTAGAATATTGGAAAGTCCTAGATGTCCGCTCTGCAATCGACGTGATGCACGTTACGAAGAATATTTGCGTGAACCTCCTAAGCTTCTTGGGCGTGTATGGGAAGACAAATGATACAAAGGAAGCACGGCAGGACCAGCAACATTTGAAAGACCCTGATGACCGGCATCCGGAATGGTTTCAAGGTCGTGCCAGCTACGCTCTGACCAAAGAAGAGAAGGTCATCTTTTTTGAATGCCTGAGCAGTATGAAGGTCCCGTCTGGATTCTCGTCCAATATAAAGGGAATAATAAACATGGCGGAGAAAAAGTTCCAAAACCTGAAGTCTCA
>NW_021193136.1:0-2478 GCF_002162155.2 Triticum dicoccoides | reverse complement strand
GGTGGGTTGCTCTCAAACAACAAAAGCCGTGTACTAACTCTGAGCAGCCACCAATTTATGGTGTAGGGGGTGGGCTATTTATAGCCACTAGGCAACCCGATCTGATTTGTCCGAAATGACCCTGGGCCACTAAGGAACTGACATGTGTCACAATGGTCAGATTTCAAACACACGCGTCAGCTTGACTTGGGCTACAAGTAAAGCTGACTTATCCGACTCTGGATAAGATTTGCACTCATTGTCTTCGTCGAAGACATAGGATTTGGTTGAGCATCACTTCAGTCATTCTGACTTTGTTCACTTGGACCCCACTTAACAGTGCGGTGGTTCCTATGACTCAACAAAGAAGAAAAGGAAACAACAAAACAACTAAGTCTTTGCGCTCCATAGTCTTCACTCAATGTCTTCTTGAGTCATAGTCTTCAACGTGAATAGCTTCACAGACCACCATTGTCTTCAATGTCTTCACACATTTTTAGGGGTCATCTCCGGTAGGTAAACCGAATCAATGAGGGACTACTACCTGTGTTATCCTGCAATTCTCACAAACACATTAGTCCCCCAACCAGGTTTGTCATCAATACTCCAAAACCAACTAGGGGTGGCAGTAGATGCACTTACACATGGGCATCCCCAAGCTTAGGCTCTTGCCACTCCTTATTCCATAGTCAATCAAATCTTTACCCAAAACTTGAAAACTTCACAACACAAAACTCAACAGGAAATCTCATAAGCTCCGTTAGTGAAAGAAAGCAAAACCACCACATAAGGTATTGTAATGAACTCATTCTTTATTTATATTGGTGTTAAACCTACTGTATTTCAAGTTCTCTATGGTTCATACCACTTAATACTAGCCATATATGCATCAAAATAAGCAAACAACACACGAAAAACAGAATCTGTCAAAAATAGAACAGTCTGTAGCAATCTGTAACCCTCTAATACTTATGGAACTCTCAAAATCCTACCAAAATAGGAAGTCCTGGGCAATTTGTCTATTGATCTACAGCAAAAAGAATAAACGCAAAATCACGTTTCTGCGATTTAACAAAACTAATTTCGTGCGCGCAAAGTTTCTGTTTTTCAGCAGAATCAAATTAACTATCACCATAGGTTATCCTATAGGTTCTACTTGGCACAAACAGTAATTAAAACATAAAAACACATCTAAACAGAAGATAGATGCAAAATTTATTACTAAATAGAGACAAAAAACACAAATAAAATTGGGTTGCCTCCCAACTAGCGCTATCGTTTAACGCCCCTAGCTAGGCATAAAAGCGAGGATAGATCTAAGTAGTGCCATCTTTGGCACTCAATTCCTCAATAGAGCACTTATAATCTTTAGGGGTTTCTCCCTTTTTAGCAATGATTAAACCCTTAGGCAAGAATTCAAGAAATTCATTTGTAGCAAAAGGTTCCTTAATGATCGAGAGACAATTGGGATGAACACTTATTGATTTGAGATCCGCGTTTCCTTTACTAGAAGATTCCCCCTTATTTTTAGGAACATAGATAAATTTGGCAGTTTTGGTAGGGGGTTTTGGAGTGTTTTTAACGGAAGAAAACTCCGACCCTAAATTGGTAATGATATCCTCAAGTTTACCGATTCTCGTAGAATCTAGATCTATTCTTTCATTAACTATAGGTTCTTTCTCTTTAAAATTTTTCAAAGTAACTCCAACCCTAGATCCATATTGGGTAATTTGATTATGAATCTTTTTATCCAAATTTTCAATCAACTCAACAGTGGCAACTTTATTTTCAATAATTTCAAGCCTTTGCATCACATGTTCCAAAGTTAAAACAGTTCCATTAACCAAAAGAGGTGGTGGGCCAAACAAATCTAACATAGCATTATAAGCATCAAACGTATGGCTACTCAAGAAATCCGCTCCGGTGATGGTATCAAGAATACATCTATTCCAAGGAGTAATGCCTACATAAAAATTGCGAAGAAGAACGAAAGTAGAAAGCTTCCTAGTAGATTTATTTTGAGCATTGCAAGTTCTATGCCAAGCATCTTTTAAATTTTCTCCCTCCCTTTGCTTAAAATTAAGAATATCATGTTTGGGAGTACTAACAAGGATAGGAGGACTAGCCATTATGACAAGGTAAACGATCTAACACACAAGCAAACAGAAAAAGGCAAGCGAAAAAGAGAGAGGAGATTGGGAAAGAGAGGGCGAATAAAACGGCAAGGGTGAAGTGGGGGAGAGGAAAACGAGAGGCAAATGGCAAATAATGTAAATGCGAGGGAGATGAGTTTGTGATGGGTACTTGGTATGTCTTGTTAGCGAAGACCTCCCTGGCAACGGCGCCAGAAATCCTTCTTACTACGTCTTGAGCTTGCGTTGGTTTTCCTTGAAGAGGAAAGGGTGATACAGCAATAGTAGCGTAAGTATTTCCCTCAGTTTTTGAGAACCAAGGTATCAATCCAGTAGGAGGATCCTCAGAAGTCCCACGCACCTACAC
>NW_021193135.1:0-2479 GCF_002162155.2 Triticum dicoccoides | reverse complement strand
GGTGGGTTGCTCTCAAACAACAAAAGCCGTGTACTAACTCTGAGCAGCCACCAATTTATGGTGTAGGGGGTGGGCTATTTATAGCCACTAGGCAACCCGATCTGATTTGTCCGAAATGACCCTGGGCCACTAAGGAACTGACATGTGTCACAATGGTCAGATTTCAAACACACGCGTCAGCTTGACTTGGGCTACAAGTAAAGCTGACTTATCCGACTCTGGATAAGATTTGCACTCATTGTCTTCGTCGAAGACATAGGATTTGGTTGAGCATCACTTCAGTCATTCTGACTTTGTTCACTTGGACCCCACTTAACAGTGCGGTGGTTCCTATGACTCAACAAAGAAGAAAAGGAAACAACAAAACAACTAAGTCTTTGCGCTCCATAGTCTTCACTCAATGTCTTCTTGAGTCATAGTCTTCAACGTGAATAGCTTCACAGACCACCATTGTCTTCAATGTCTTCACACATTTTTAGGGGTCATCTCCGGTAGGTAAACCGAATCAATGAGGGACTACTACCTGTGTTATCCTGCAATTCTCACAAACACATTAGTCCCCCAACCAGGTTTGTCATCAATACTCCAAAACCAACTAGGGGTGGCAGTAGATGCACTTACACATGGGCATCCCCAAGCTTAGGCTCTTGCCACTCCTTATTCCATAGTCAATCAAATCTTTACCCAAAACTTGAAAACTTCACAACACAAAACTCAACAGGAAATCTCATAAGCTCCGTTAGTGAAAGAAAGCAAAACCACCACATAAGGTATTGTAATGAACTCATTCTTTATTTATATTGGTGTTAAACCTACTGTATTTCAAGTTCTCTATGGTTCATACCACTTAATACTAGCCATATATGCATCAAAATAAGCAAACAACACACGAAAAACAGAATCTGTCAAAAATAGAACAGTCTGTAGCAATCTGTAACCCTCTAATACTTATGGAACTCTCAAAATCCTACCAAAATAGGAAGTCCTGGGCAATTTGTCTATTGATCTACAGCAAAAAGAATAAACGCAAAATCACGTTTCTGCGATTTAACAAAACTAATTTCGTGCGCGCAAAGTTTCTGTTTTTCAGCAGAATCAAATTAACTATCACCATAGGTTATCCTATAGGTTCTACTTGGCACAAACAGTAATTAAAACATAAAAACACATCTAAACAGAAGATAGATGCAAAATTTATTACTAAATAGAGACAAAAAAACACAAATAAAATTGGGTTGCCTCCCAACTAGCGCTATCGTTTAACGCCCCTAGCTAGGCATAAAAGCGAGGATAGATCTAAGTAGTGCCATCTTTGGCCCTCAATTCCTCAATAGAGCACTTATAATCTTTAGGGGTTTCTCCCTTTTTAGCAATGATTAAACCCTTAGGCAAGAATTCAAGAAATTCATTTGTAGCAAAAGGTTCCTTAATGATCGAGAGACAATTGGGATGAACACTTATTGATTTGAGATCCGCGTTTCCTTTACTAGAAGATTCCCCCTTATTTTTAGGAACATAGATAAATTTGGCAGTTTTGGTAGGGGGATTTGGAGTGTTTTTAACGGAAGAAAACTCCGACCCTAAATTGGTAATGATATCCTCAAGTTTACCGATTCTCGTAGAATCTAGATCTATTCTTTCATTAACTATAGGTTCTTTCTCTTTAAAATTTTTCAAAGTAACTCCAACCCTAGATCCATATTGGGTAATTTGATTATGAATCTTTTTATCCAAATTTTCAATCAACTCAACAGTGGCAACTTTATTTTCAATAATTTCAAGCCTTTGCATCACATGTTCCAAAGTTAAAACAGTTCCATTAACCAAAAGAGGTGGTGGGCCAAACAAATCTAACATAGCATTATAAGCATCAAACGTATGGCTACTCAAGAAATCCGCTCCGGTGATGGTATCAAGAATACATCTATTCCAAGGAGTAATGCCTACATAAAAATTGCGAAGAAGAACGAAAGTAGAAAGCTTCCTAGTAGATTTATTTTGAGCATTGCAAGTTCTATGCCAAGCATCTTTTAAATTTTCTCCCTCCCTTTGCTTAAAATTAAGAATATCATGTTTGGGAGTACTAACAAGGATAGGAGGACTAGCCATTATGACAAGGTAAACGATCTAACACACAAGCAAACAGAAAAAGGCAAGCGAAAAAGAGAGAGGAGATTGGGAAAGAGAGGGCGAATAAAACGGCAAGGGTGAAGTGGGGGAGAGGAAAACGAGAGGCAAATGGCAAATAATGTAAATGCGAGGGAGATGAGTTTGTGATGGGTACTTGGTATGTCTTGTTAGCGAAGACCTCCCTGGCAACGGCGCCAGAAATCCTTCTTACTACGTCTTGAGCTTGCGTTGGTTTTCCTTGAAGAGGAAAGGGTGATACAGCAATAGTAGCGTAAGTATTTCCCTCAGTTTTTGAGAACCAAGGTATCAATCCAGTAGGAGGATCCTCAGAAGTCCCACGCACCTACAC
>NW_021193134.1:0-1409 GCF_002162155.2 Triticum dicoccoides | reverse complement strand
GTTATTCATTTTCCTTCATTTGAACAACCTAGTAAGGTATATCTAATGAGCACAACACAAAACAAAGGTGACAACCAAAAAAGTTTCCAGTTTTCCTATAAATTGGAAATGAGATTATCTTGCACTGACGCAAAATATAACCGGAAGTTTATTGTTCTTCACCTCTAGCTACTGATGTAACAACAACGGCAAAAACTAGAGGCCAGTCTTAACAAGTTAGAACTCAAGAACTGAGGTTCAGGGCCCAGTTTTGGCAGGATTTAACAAAGTCTGATTTGTATGCGCTACTCTGCAATATTTTGCTCCAGCAATATCTGCAGGCTAAAGGTACATGTGGTCCCTCAAACTTTCAGACTGGATCAGAAAAGATTTGGGCTTTGTGCTCCTCCTTTGTTATCAAGATAACAGGAATATATGTTTCTGAATTCCTACTGTCATAACAACGCAAGTAGTCGGATAGCACAAGAAACCAGAAACGAATAATGTCATGAGTGTATTACTTCTTTCATTCAAGAATCATGTGGACAAACCATGCGGCTACACAAAAACCATGCTCTTACGGGAAAAGGAAAATTGCATAGATAAATTGAGTTTCAACGACAGTGAGCGTATGACAAGCAGAAAAATAGTTGGTGACATATGGCATATGGCAAATTACCTTTTCCAAAATCTAAGCTTTGTCCTCCAAAAGCACGTTGATAAAGTTTTCCCATCTTTGGTTTTAGAAAATGGTAATCCGTAGTTCTCAAGCTCTAGAACAGCTTTTGGTGCTTCTGTACACATGTACTGGATGGCATATCGGTCACCTGAGGATGAATAAGATTAGGGCAATGACCAAAACTGGGTTTCACACATACAGGTTACATAAATATTTCTTGTTTCGTAGCATTAACATTTTTCAACTCTAAATTGATGGTTGGTGTCCAAACATGGCAGCATTTGCAGTTGAATATGAGAACCGACCTATCAAGCCTATAAAAATGGCATCAAGCCTAGGAGACAGACTAGGAAGTGCAGGACATGATTTGTTCTCGTGCTGCAACTCGCTACCACAAATGATGTCCCTTTTGGAACCAAACAGAGAGAGGAGATGGGAGGGCACCTTCCATGGCGTTGGGGTAGGAGCAGGAACCGGAGGCTCCTCTCCCGGCGCGTGAATGTGGAGAAGGAGCAGAGCTCGCGCGACTGTGGAGGCTATGGGCATCATCCAGGTCGCTGGCCTGCCACTCTACCTACCTACAGAGAATAGACGGGGTCAGAGGGAGAGCGAAGACGATGTTAAACTACGAGGCATGCAAGTGGTGTTTCTAAATAGTTTTCAATTCCGTAACACAATTGCTCGCATGTGAAATACTGAATGTAGCACGTACACTGACATGAGTGTATGTGTTACTTCCAAAGTTTTAAAT
>NW_021193133.1:0-1141 GCF_002162155.2 Triticum dicoccoides | reverse complement strand
CAAAAAAAATTAGGGTTGCTAGAAGGAAAGAATCCAAACAACACCGTTCACTTGTTGGAATTAACACGGGGACCAAGAAATGAACGAAGATGGCAAGAAGCATTTTGATATCAAGAATTCTTAAGAGGTGGTGAAATTCCCACCACATTCTTGACAAAAAGAGATGGTAATACTTCCGAGGTAAGGAAGATCAAATGCTGGGTAGCAAGGAACTCAAGGTATAACACCAAGCATGAACAAGCTTGTGTTGGTGGGAAGGCCATAAAGTGGTCGATGATAATACAATTCATCAAGGGCAAGGATGGTATTTCTCATCATGAATTCAATTGATATCATGGATGAGCTCAGAATGTTGATGATCACGACACCTTTGTCGCGAGAGTTCATGAAGATGTAATCGATCAGCGACGACATCAAGTCAAAGTAATGATGAAGTGAAAGGTTATTGGAACCAAGGGTACGACACAAACTCGAAACCAAGCTTGTTGTTCAAGGTGAAATGATATGACGATGAGGACCGACGTAAGGTTAGTTCATCGTCGAAAATTGTGCTCCGAGAAGAAGGACCGGGTAGCACAGTTAAAATCATCAAGACAATGATATAGCCAAACAGGCTAGGAATGGCGTGATCGGGTACAAACTCGTACTTAAAGAAGATTACTAAGAGTTGTTGAACCGTAGTGAGGACTCGGCTCAGTTATCGGTGTCTTTGAGTGTTTAATAACTCAGAGCCCATGAAAAATTGTAATCAGTGAGAATGTAGTACTTGATGAAGAACTCATAAGAAGTTATGCAGTTCCAAGATAATCTCGAGATACCAGGGGGGTAATACTCGAAGACGGATCAAAGTAGAGGTTGGACCGGGGTATTGATCCACAGAAGACAAGTGCTTACACTTGCATCGAAAATGGTATTTAAAGGAGAACATGGTCGGAACCACGATTGTAAAAGGGCAGACCCCAGATATAAGATGAACTTATATCAAGGGAATAATTAGTTTTAAAAGAAGCTTCGATGAGAAGATGTACAACGTGTCCATGGGCATGAACATAAAGTTCAAGGTCGACTCCCACTTCTCCAATGTATAACCTTTCATTCACTTCTCACTTTCGAGGAAGTTGTAGTGTTGAAATTTTATCTG
>NW_021193132.1:0-1950 GCF_002162155.2 Triticum dicoccoides | reverse complement strand
TGGAGTATACTCGATACTCGGATTGTACTCTTGAATCATTTCGACCCATCGAGTCTGCCTGAGGTTGAGATTAGGCTGAGTGAAGATGTACTTGAGACTCTTGTGATCAGTGAAAATGTCCACTTTCCTTCCCAATAGAAGATGTCTCCAAGTCAACAAAGCATGCACAACTG
Organism: Triticum dicoccoides; assembly: GCF_002162155.2. NCBI lineage: Eukaryota > Viridiplantae > Streptophyta > Magnoliopsida > Poales > Poaceae > Triticum > Triticum dicoccoides. The sequence goes on along the minus strand of NW_021193132.1, from coordinate 1,777 downwards.
CCGCCAACTCGAGATCATGAGTGGGGTAGTTCTTCTCATTAGGTTTCAACTGGCGAGAGGTATAAGCAACAACTTTCTTCTCTTGCATCAGTACAGCACCGAGACCTTGGAGAGAGGCATCACAAAAGACCTCGTACGGCTTGGTTTCATCAGGCGGAGTCAGAACTGGAGCAGTGATCAATTTCTCTTTCAAAGAGTTGAAAGCAATATCACACTCCGGAGACCAAACGTACTTGACGTGCTTCTGAAGAAGATTTGAGAGAGGCTTGGCGATCTTAGAAAAGTTTTCAACGAATCTTCTGCAACAGCTTGCGAGACCGAGGAAACTGCGGAGTTGCTTCACGTTCTGAGGAGGTTCCCAATTCACAATTGCAGACACCTTCTCAGGATTCACGGAAATGCCCTTGGCAGAGATGATATGACCAAGATAAAGAACCTCATCGATCCAAAATTCACACTTGGAGAACTTGGCGTAGAACTGATGTTCTCTGAGCTTGTCAAGAACCAAACGCAAGTGCTTGGCATGATCTTTCTTGTTCTTCGAGAAAACCAGAATGTCGTCGAGATAGACCAGAACGAATTCATTGGTGTAGGGGTTGAAGATGAAGTTCATCATGCGAGAGAACGTCGGAGGAGCGTTGGCGAGGCCAAAAGACATGACGGTGTATTCATATGAACCAAAACTTGTTCTGAACGCCGTCTTGGGAATATCTTGCTCACGAATACGAATCTGATGATAACCCATACGGAGATCAAGCTTGGAGAATACTTGAGCACCCTTGAGTTGTTCGAACAGCTCATTGATGTTGGGAAGTGGGTATTTGTTCTTGATGGTCTTCTTGTTTACTGGACGGTAATCAACACAAAGTCGACTCGATCCATCCTTCTTCTTCACAAAAAGAACACCACAACCCCACGGAGAAGTACTAGGCCGAATGAGACCCAATCTTTCTTGCTCATCGAGTTGTTTCTTCAACTCCTTCAACTCTTCGGGGCCGAGCTTGTAAGGACGTTTGCACACAGGTTCCGTACCGGGCTCAAGTTCAATAACAAATTCAACTGGCCGGTGTGGAGGCATTCCTGGGAGCTCTTCTGGAAAGACGTCTTGATACTCACAAACAACCGGAATCTGCGAAATAGCATCCAATTCACCCTTCTCATTGAGAGAAAACAACCGGATGGAATTATCCCGAGCGGCAAAGACAATGACATCCTCAGACGAATGAGTCAGTTGAATCTGCCTGGCTGCACAATCAAGCTGAGCTTTATGCTTAGAGAGCCAGTCCATCCCGAGAATAAGATCGATATCCGAGTTACCAAGAACCATAGGAGAAGCAAGAAACTTGAAATCGCCCATCGTGATAGCGACATCTGGCACCTCCAGACTTGCGCTCAAACGTTTGCCAGGAGAAATGATATCCATATGTTTACCCAAATGAGAAGAAACGTACTCATGCTTGGTAAAAAATGGCTTTGACATGAAACAATGCGATGCACCCATGTCAAAAAGAACTTTTGCAGGAATATCATTAATAGGAAGGTTACCCATAATGACATCTGAAGAATCCTCAGCCTGAGCTGCATTCAGCATATTGACCTTGGCGTGCTTGGGATTGTGCTTGACCACAGCTGTACTTGCCGATCTGACAGGAGGAGGAGGAGGAAGACGCCTCTGGTTGGTACACTTGTTGGCATAGTGACCCTTCTGTTGGCACTTGTTGCACGTGACCTCTGAAAGCGGACGGTGATACGGAGCACTCGATCTTGGCGCTTGAGA
>NW_021193131.1:8876-10589 GCF_002162155.2 Triticum dicoccoides | reverse complement strand
ACGATCCCCACTCTTTCCTCCCTCTGCCTCCCCCGATCTGAAACGGGGGCTGGAACCAGAGGAGGCCCCGACACCGTACGCCGCCGCCTGGTGCCGTCCCGGCCCCGTCACCGGACCTCGCCGAACGCCTCCTCCTCGCCTCCCCCTTCTCCCGATCTGCGAGCTCCGACGCCGCGCCCGACCCGCCGTACGCCGCCGCCTCGTCCTCGATTCACCGCCGCCCGGAGCCCGCGCAGCTGCCCGAGGACCTCGCCGGACTCCATCAACGGCACCCTCTACCTCAGGCCCTCCCCGAGCACACGACTGCACAACGACAGGCTCGATGTGAGCCTCTTCCCCTCCTCCTCTCTTCCCCGCATCGCCGCTCCCTCTGCTCCCCCCTGCCGCGTGCCCTGACCGCGTCGGCCGCGCACGCGCGCCGCTTGTGGCCACGCCCCTGCTCCTCGACGCTGGTTGCCCGCGGGTCCTCCTCGCCCGGAGCTCCCCGTCCATCCGCATGACACCGCCCCTGCCACGGCTGCTACTGCCGCACCGCCACGCCCCCCCTCATGCGCTCGGGTCCGCCCCAGTCAAGCGCCCGCGCCCGCCGCTGCCCTTCTGCCGGCGTCCCCATCCAGCGACCCTCGTGCCTCGCTCGTCCTTGTCCGGTGCCACTCGTCGCGCCGACGGCACCGCCCGGGTTCGCCCGTTGACGCCCTGACCGAAACCTGTCGCCCGCGCGCCCGTTAGCCCCTGTCCCAATGACATGTGGGGCCTAGCCCCCAGGACGTTAAAAATAATAATAATAATAATAATAATAAATAAATAGATAATAATAATTAAATTAATTAATTAATTAATGAATTAGTTAAGTTAATTATCATAATTAGATTAACCTAATTAACTGTTAGTTAATTAATCAAGGGCCCATCTCCTAATTAATTATCATTAGTTTAATTAATCAGTTTAATTAAAATGTGTCACTGACCAGTGGGACCCACTGGTCAGGTTGACCAATCAACTCTATTGACTACTGACGTCAGCATGACATCATGCTGATGCCATTATTTCATTTTCGAATTAATTAATTAAATTCAGAAATTAATAAAATCTTTAGAAAATCATATCTTTTAATTCGTAACTCGGATTAAAATATTTTCAACATGAAAGTTGCTCAGAACGACAAGACGATTCCGGATACGCAGCCTGTTCGTCCGCCACACATCCCTAGCATAGCAAACTCGCAACTTTTCCCCTCCGATTCATCTGTCCGAAAACGCGAGACACCGGGGATACTTTCCCGGATGCTTCCCCCTTTCGCCGGTATCACCTACTACCGCGTTAGGGCACACCGAACCCCGCATATTGTCTTGTTACGCTTTGTGATGCTTTGATTGCTCTGTTATTTATTGTGTTCCCTCTCCGTTACTTCTTTCCGATAGACCCCGAGGCTGCCGGCGATCCCCAGTTCGACTACGATGTTGACGACCCCTCTCTCTTGCCAGAGCAACCAGGCAAGCCCCCCCTTTGATCACCAGATATCGCCTATTCCTCTCTATACTGCTTGCATTAGAGTAGTGTAGCATGTTACTGCTTTCCGTTATTCCTATCCTGATGCATAGCCTGTCCTTGCTACTACTGTTGTTACCATTACCTGCTATCCTACTGCTTAGTATAGGATGCTAGTGTTTCATCTGTGGCCCTACATTCTTGTCCGTCTGCCATGCTATACTA
>NW_021193131.1:0-4423 GCF_002162155.2 Triticum dicoccoides | reverse complement strand
GACCTATCATTATAGATTCCTTTTCAGCAAGTTTATCCATTCATCCATGAGGAAATTGTAAGACTTATTCTACAAGTTATTCCTGATGGATCCTTCGTGTTTCCAAAGTCTGATCTTCACATGAAGACCATGTCAATGCTATCTCGAAGCATGTCAATGGTACTCCGATTTTCAACAGGAACATTTGAAGCACGATGCTAGATTTTATTTATCATTTATCCTAACACCGTTGTATGGGTAATATCATGAGATTCCTCCCCCCTTACCTAAAGGGTTTTCTACATTATATCCTGTCATGGATATCATGCTCTACTTGTCCTTGGGAAGGATATACCCCTGAAATATGTGTATAAACACATTTTCCATTCCATTGTTCTATTTGATCTGATGATCACCTTTTCCTTTCCATTGTTTTGTTTAACCTTTCTTGTGATCTATATGATCTAAGCAGTAATATTCTCCTGCTTATGTAAGCACCTCGGTGTACAACTCTGTCAGCAAGACCCTGTTACTATTGTTGAAAACATTCCGGTAACCACCGATGGATAAGAACCTTGCCTATTGGTCCGCCTCGTTCAACGAGCAGGAATTGGTTCTCTTCGTCCCTCGCCCTTGGTACCAACGTTGTTGCCGACATAACTGACATGGTACTCTCTGAAATGCCTTACTTACATTATCGTGCTAGACGTCATCACCCTTCTTACTTTTAAAACCACATGGTGGGCCCATAACCCACAGTTCCACAGGATCGAAACCTGACTCTCCTGTACACCCCATGTTCCCAAAGTTATTCCTCACGCGTGGCCTAGTGTGTAATTCACGAGCCACCTTCCGATGAGATCATCAATCTGGTATCAGACGCAATACTTATTCCCATTGCTCTGAACCCCTTTCACACTTTGCTTCAGGCAACGAACGATTGCCTATGCGCTTGAAACTTCTATTTTTGCACCTTCTTGCTTTGCTCTCGATATTGTCTTAAATTTCAATTCGAGAGTTGCTTTCCGCCACCTTCCTCGTTGTTGTCTACCAGATAGTCTACCCTGCAGAGGTCCATTCTTCCGGTATACCCCCTTAATCTTTCGTTAGTATGATGAAGACTACGAAGGAAGGATGGCCACTTCATCATGATGACCTGAAGCAGAGTAATGAAGACGTCAATGTAAGGGATCGACCTCTTCGAGAAGAGCAACCAAGGCTGAGAAGATCCGTTAGAATTTCGTAACCAGATCCCTTCCCCCTTACTCCTGCTCCTAAATCTCGGGATGAGATTTCTTGTAGTGGAGGAGAATTGTGACGCCCGGGTAATTAAGCTACAGTAAACCTCCGTTAATGATGCCACGTCACCACGGTTACTGTTGCTAATCTCGCGTTAGTTCGGAACCGATTCGAATTCGAATTCAAAAAAATCAATGAAACAATAAAAGTTTTCAAATATTAACACTAAAATGTTCGGAGTGATCCAACTAATGCATAGGTAATTATGGTGGAGAAACCACATTTTTATAAAATGTTTAAATACCCTTAGGTGAATAAAACATTAGCAAAAACCAATATTTAAATGCTTTTATAATTAACAAAATACTAAACTAATTTGTTTTGGGGTAAGACCTATTGTTATAGTGGGTTTTAATGTATTACTAAATTCAGGATCATTTTAATATTAGATAAAAACTAAATGAAAGAGAGACTAGAAATAAAACACAAAGGAAAAATAAATAAAGAGTAAAAAAAATAAAAGAAAGAAAATACAAAAAACAGAAAACAAACTAACCAAAAAAAAAGAAACACAAACCCCCCTGGCCCATTGGGCCACGGCCCAGCAGGCCACCAGACCGCCAGGCCGGCCCAGCCGGCCTCCCCTTAACCCCCACCCCGACCGGAACCCTAGCCGGTCCACCCATTCCCCCCCGGCACGATCCCCACTCTCTCCTCCCTCTCCCTCCCCCGATCTGAAATGGGGGCTGGAACCAGAGGAGGCCCCGACGCCGTACGCCGCCGCCTGGTGCCGTCCCGGCCCCGTCACCGGACCTCGCCGAACGCCTCCTCCTCGCCTCCCCCTTCTCCCGATCTGCGAGCTCCGACGCCGCGCCCGACCCGCCGCACGCCGCCGCCTCGTCCTCGATTCACCGCCGCCCGGAGCCCGCGCAGCTGCCCGAGGACCTCGCCGGACTCCATCAACGGCGCCCTCTACCTCAGGCCCTCCCCGAGCACACGACTGCACAACGACAGGCTCGATGTGAGCCTCTTCCCCTCCTCCTCTCTTCCCCGCATCGCCGCGCCCTCTGCTCCCCCCTGCCGCGTGCCCTGACCGCGTCGGCCGTGCACGCGCGCCGCTTGTGGCCACGCCCCCTGCTCCTCGACGCTGGTTGCCCGCGGGTCCTCCTCGCCCGGAGCTCCCCGTCCACCCGCATGACGCCGCCCCTGCCACAGGTGCTACTGCCGCACCGCCACGCCCCCCCTCGTGCGCTCGGGTCCGCCCCAGTCAAGCGCCCGCGCCCGCCGCTGCCCTTCTGCCAGCGTCCCCATCCAGCGACCCTCGTGCCTCGCTCGTCCTTGTCCGGTGCCGCTCGTCGCGCCGACGGCACCGCCCGGGTTCGTCCATTGACGCCGTGACCGAAACCCGTCGCCCGCGCGCCCGTTAGCCCCTGTCCCAATGACATGTGGGGCCTAGCCCCCAGGACGTTAAAAATAATAATAGTAATAATAAAAATAAATAAATAGATAATAATAATTAAATTAATTAATTAATTAATTAAGTTAATTATCATAATTAGATTAACCTAATTAACTGTGAGTTAATTAATCTAGGGCCCATCTCCTAATTAATTATCATTAGTTTAATTAATCAGTTTAATTAAAATGTGTCACTGACCAGTGGGACCCACTGGTCAGGTTGACCAGTCAACTCTATTGACTACTGACGTCAGCATGACATCATGCTGATGTCATTATTTCATTTTCGAATTAATTAATTAAATTCAGAAATTAATAAAATCTTTAGAAAATCATATCTTTTAATTCGTAACTCGGATTAAAATATTTTCAACATGAAAGTTGCTCAGAACGACAAGACGATTCCGGATACGCAGCCTGTTCATCCGCCACACATCCCTAGCATAGCAAACTCGCAACTTTTACCCTCCGATTCATCTGTCCAAAAACGCGAGACACCGGGGATACTTTCCTGGATGTTTCCCCCTTTCGCCGGTATCACCTACTACCGCGTTAGGGCACACCGAACCCCGCATATTGTCTTGTTACGCTTTGTGATGCTTTGATTGCTTTGTTATTTATTGTGTTCCCTCTCCGTTACTTCTTTCCGATAGACCCTGAGGCTGCCGGCGATCCCCAGTTCGACTACGATGTTGACGACCCCTCTCTCTTGCCAGAGCAACCAGGCAAGCCCCCCCTTTGATCACCAGATATCGCCTATTCCTCTCTATACTGCTTGCATTAGAGTAGTGTAGCATGTTACTGCTTTCCGTTATTCCTATCCTGATGCATAGCCTGTCCTTGCTACTACTGTTGTTACCATTACCTGCTATCCTACTTCTTAGTATAGGATGCTAGTGTTTCATCTGTGGCCCTACATTCTTGTCCGTCTGCCATGCTATACTACTGGGTCGTGATCACTTCGGGAGGTGATCACGGGCATATACGATATACTTTACACAGTTACATTACCTGTGATACTGTTCGGAGATGGGGGCTGAAAGGACAGGTGGCTCCATCCCGGTAGAGGTGGGCCTGGGTTCCCGACGGTCCCCGACTGTTACTTTATGGCGGAGCGACAGGGCAGGTTGAGACCGCCTAGGAGAGAGGTGGGCCTGGCCCTGTTCGGCGTTCGCGGATACTTAACACGCTTAACGAGATCTTGGTATTTGATCTGAGTTGGCTACGAGCCTATACGCACTAACCATCTACGTGGGAGTAGTTATGGGTATCCCGGCGTCGTGGTATCAGCCGAAGCACTTCGTGACGCCAGCGACTGAGTTGCGCGCGCCGGATTGGAACGTAAGCCTGCTCTTGTATTAAGGGGGCTAGTTCTGCTTTCGGCCGCGTACGCAACGTGCAGGTGTGCTTTGGGCGATGGGCCCAGACCCCTGTGCGCTTAGGTTTAGACCGGCGTGCTGGCCTCTCTGTTGAGCCTAGGTGGGGCTGCGACGTGTTGATCTTCCGCGGCCGGGCATGACCCAGGAAAGTGTGTCCGGCCAAATGGGATCAAGCGTGTTGGGTAAGTTGGTGCACCCCTGCAGGGAAGTTAATCTATTCGAATAGCCGTGATCTTCGGTAACAGGACGACTTGGAGTTGTACCTTGACCTTATGACAACTAGAACCGGATACTTAATAAAACACACCCTTCCAAGTTCCACAGACAACCCGGTGATCGCTTTTCCACAGGGCGACGAGGGGAGGATC
>NW_021193130.1:0-1001 GCF_002162155.2 Triticum dicoccoides | reverse complement strand
AGATTTCTTTAAAAATGTATATTGTAATCTTAAACCTACAATAAGAAGAAGAGAAAATACTCATTTGGTAAAGAAAATATTTACACACATATAAAAATATTTTCTTTTAAATAAGTTTCAATTTTTTTAATAATGCATTAAAAATGTTCATGTATATTAAAATTTTAGTCCAATTTTAAAAGTTCTTGCACCTTTCAAAAAATCAGCCATTAAAAAAATGTTGACATATTTAGAAAGGATGTTCTTGCAATTTTAAGAACTATTAACGTCTTTCAAAACCTGTCCATGTATTTAGAAAAAAGATTCATGTATTTGTCAATAAGTTTTTATATTTCTTTAAACAAAAAATATATAAGAAAATAAAATGGAACCGAAAGAAAATAAGGTCTATATCTCTACTCTTATAAAAAATAGAGTTGGTGATGATGGTGTGCCTGCCATCCTACAATACAGGCCGTCCGATTTCTATCTGACGGATTGGAAGAAAAATATAACAATTTTGCAAAAGATACACACACCCCTCTTCACATTTGCAAATAAGGTATTCCCTCGTTCATCTTTTTCTCTCACAAGATAAACTACTCATACAAATGCATCTTGGTGTTCCGTGCGTAGTATGAACAAAAAAAATAGATAGTGCCCCACGTTGCTGCAGTAATTTTGTTAAAAAATGCATAAATAGATGCTCCAAAATAACTAATTTTAATGAAAAGAAATATATGCTTGAACATCAACAAAAAACTGTATAAATAAATAAAACTTATGAATTACAAATAATGTGAAGGATGACTAACATGCATGTGTATGATGTGACAATGTTACATGTGTAGACTAATGCAAACGTAATTATAATCTACTCCCTCTGTAAATTAATATAAGAGCGTTTAGAATACTAAAATAGTGATCTAAACGCTCTTATATTAGTTTACAGAGGAAGTATAAGTTAAGTGCATGGCTTGCTTATGTGACAGACATAAATGCATGGCTTAGTAGGAGAGAAG
>NW_021193129.1:0-2262 GCF_002162155.2 Triticum dicoccoides | reverse complement strand
TTAGGGCCAGATCATGGAAATCCAGCCCGTAGTAATACATAAGACCTCGGACAAAGGGGTCAGGGGCGAATCCGAGCCCTCAGAGGAAGTGGGGGGTAAAGACCACCCTTTCGCCGGGCTCAGGGGTGGGGATGATCTGCCCTGGGGTCGGAAGCCTATGTTCTATATCCGCCGTCAGGTACCTCGCCTCTCGTAGATCTTGGATGCTCTTCTCCATTACGGAGGAGGACATCCACTTGCCTTGAAAGCCAGATCCGTCCATTGTTAGAGAAGCTAATGCGGAAGGAAAAGTTTGGAACTTGGGCGCTGGAGCTGGGGGATTGGGAGGCAGAGGAGGGAAAAAGCGTGGGGTGAACAGATGGTCCTTCTGTCCTCTTTTAGAGGTAGCGAATATCAAGCGCGCCCTCTCAAGCCTTAAATCTCGCCTATTCCCAAGGGGACGTGTGAACGGCACGGTTGGATTACCCAAAAACCCTATTGATGAGAATCCCGTAATACGGGGACACGGTCTCTCCTTCGACAAGATGTGTCACTGGCCGTACCTCAAAATACGGGACGAGGCCGTAAAACGGTTCAGAATAATTATAACGACAAGAACATAACATCTCACTGAAAAAGTGGCCCACCGATGTGACTTATTTTTGAAGTGTTGTTACTTTTTACAGCTTGGGGTTGTACGTGTTAAGTGATACGTCTCCAACGTATCTACTTTTCCAAACACTTTTGCCCTTGTTTTGGACTCTAACTTGCATGATTTGAATGAAACTAACCCAGACAGACGCTGTTTTCAGTAGAACTGCCATGGTGTTATCTTTGTGCAAAAACAAAAGTTCTTGGAATGACCTGGAAATCCACGGAGATTATTTTTGGAAAATATAAAAAATGCTGGCAAAAGAATCAAGGTCAGGGGGCCCACACCCTGTCCACGAGGGTGGGGGCGCGCCCCCTCCCCCTGGGTGCGCCCCCTTGCCTCGTGGGCCCCCTAGATGTCCACCGACCTCAAATCCAACTCCATATATTCTCTTTCACGAAGAAAAAAATCAGGGAGAAAGTTTCATCGCGTTTTACGGTACGGAGCCGCCGCCAAGCCCTAATATCTCTCGAGAGGGCTGATCTGGGTTCCGTTGGGGCTCCGGAGAGGGGAATTCGTCATCGTTGTCATCATCAACCATCCTCCATCACCAACTTCATGATGCTCACCGCCGTGCGTGAGTAATTCCATCGTAGGCTTGCTGGACGGTGATGGGTTGGATGAGATTTACCATGTAATCAAGTTAGTTTTGTTAGGGTTTGATCCCTAGTATCCACTATGTTCTGAGATTGATGTTGCTATGACTTTGCTATGCTTAATGCTTGTCACTAGGGCCCGAGTTCCATGATTTCAGATCTGAACCTATTATGTTTTCATGAATATATGTGAGTTCTTGATCCTATCTTGTAAGTCTATAGTCACCTATTATGTGTTATGATCCGACAACCGCGAAGTGACAATAATCGGGATACTTCTCGATGATGACCGTAGTTTGAGGAGTTCATGTATTCACTATGTGTTAATGCTTTGGTCCGATACTCTATTAAAAGGAGGTCTTAATATCCCTTAGTTTCCATTAGGACCCAGCTGCCACGGGAGGGGAGGACAAAAGATGTCATGCAAGTTCTTTTCCATAAGCACGTATGACTATATTCGGAATACATGCCTACATTACATTCATGAATTGGAGCTAGTTCTGTGTCACCCTATGTTATAACTATTACATGAGGAATCGCATCCGACATAATTATCCATCACTAATCCAATGCCAACGAGCTTTTCACATATTGTGCTTTGCTTATTTACTTTATCGTTGCTACTGTTACAATTACTACAAAACTGCTATCGCTACTTTTGCCACAGTTACCATTACTATCATACTACTTTGCTAATAAATACTTTGCTACAGATACTAAGTTATCCAGGTGTGGTTGAATTGACAACTCAACTGCTAATACTTGAGAATATTCTTTGGCTCCCCTTGTGTCGAATCAACAAATTTGGGTTGAATACACTACCCTCGAAAATTGTTGCGATCCCCTATACTTGTGGGTTATGAAGACTATTTTCTGGCGTTGTTGCCGGGAGCATAGCTCTATTCTTTGAGTCACTTGGGATTTATATCTGCTGATCATTATGAGGAACTTGATAGACGAAAGAACTAAGATTTTTTCCCCCAACTACGAGGGGAGGTAAAGAACTGCCATCTAGCTCTGCACTAGATTCTCCTT
>NW_021193128.1:0-1077 GCF_002162155.2 Triticum dicoccoides | reverse complement strand
CATGAGCAATACTAGGATCAATTTCAATAAAATTCCCTTGGCAATGCAATCCAAGAGTTGTCTATGCGTCATATTTAACCCAACATAAAAATTGCAAAGAAGAATTCTAAAGTTCACCTCTAGGGTGCATTTGCGATAAGATTCCATCATACTATACCAAGCATCTTTTAAGTTTTCTGCTTGACTTTTGCTTGAAGTGAAGAACTTCAAACTCGGGAGACATAGGAGCGGATAAGGAACTAGACATAACGACGAGCAAACAAAAGGCAAGCGAAAAAGAGAGAGGAGAAGATTGGGAAAGAGAGGGCAAATAAAACGGCAAGGGTGAAGTGGGGGAGAGGAAAATGAGAGGAAAATGGAAAATAATGTAAATGCAAGGGAGATGAGTTTGTGATGGGTACTTGGTATGTCTTGACTTGAGCGAAGACCTCCTCGGCAACGGCACTAGAAATCCTTCTTGCTACGTCTTGAGCTTGCGTTGGTTTTCCTTGAAGAGGAAAGTGTGATGCAGCAATAGTAGCGTAAGTATTTCCCTTAGTTTTTGAGAACCAAGGTATCAATCTAGTAGGAGGCTCCTCAAAAGTCCCATGCACCTACACAAACAAACAAAGAACTCACAACCAACGCAATAAAGGGGTTGCCAATCCCTTCACAGCCACTTGCGAAAGTGAGATCTGATAGAGATAATATGATAAGATAAATATATTTTTGGTATTTTATAATATAGATGCAAAAAGTAAAGATGCAAACAAAAATAGATTGAAAGCTTATATGATAAAAGATAGACCCGGGGGCCATAGGTTTCACTAGTGGCTTCTCTCAAGATAGCATAAGTATTACGGTGGGTGAACAAATTACTGTCGAGCAATTGATAGAAAAGTGAATAATTATGAGATTATCTAGGCATGATCATGTATATAGGCATCACGTCCGCGACGAGTAGACCGATTCCTGCCTGCATCTACTACTATTACTCCACACATCGACTGCTATCCAGCATGCATCTAGAGTATTAAGTTCATAAGAATAGAGTAACACATTAAGAAAGATGACATGATGTAGAGGGATAAACTCAAG
>NW_021193127.1:0-1044 GCF_002162155.2 Triticum dicoccoides | reverse complement strand
ATTTTGGGTTTGTACAAAGTTTATGAGAAACTTGTATTTCCAAAGAAGTGAGTGGGAGCACTATAGAATTTCTGATGAGTATATGTTGTTGACATATTGTTGATCAGAAATGACGTAGAATTTCTGGAAAGCATATAGGGTTATTTTGAAAGTGTTTTTCAATGGAAAGCCTGGATTAAGCTACTTGAACATTGAGCATCAAGATCTATAAGGATAGATCAAAATGCTTAATAATACTTTCAAATGAGCACATACCTTTACATGATCTTGAAGGTGTTCAAGATGGACCAGTCAAAGAAGGAGTTCTTGCCTGAGTTGTAAGGTACGAAGTTAAGACTTAAAGCTCGACCACGGCAGAATAGAGAGAAAGGACGAAGGTCGTCCCCTATGCTTAAGATGTAGGCTCTTCAGTATGCTATGCTGTGTACCGCACCTGAAGTGTGCCTTGCCATGAGTCAGTCAAGGGGTACAAGAGTGATCCAAGAATGGCTCACAGGACAGCGGTCAAAGTTATCCTTAGTAACTAGTGGACTAAGGAATTTTCTCGATTATGGAGGTGGTAAAAGAGTTCGTCGTAAAGGTTACGATGATGCAAGCTTGACACCTATCTGGATAGCTCTGAGTAGAGAGACCGGATACATATAATGGAGCAATAATTTAGAATAGCTCCAAGTAGAACAGTTGTTTGGAATAGCTCCAAATAGAGCGTGGTAGCTGCATCTAGGAGATGACATAGAGATTTGTAAAGCACACACGGATCTGAAAGGTTCAGACCCGTTGACTAAAACCTCTCTCACAAGCAACATGATCAAACATAAAACTCATTGAGTGTTAATCACATAGTGATGTGAACTAGACTACTGACTCTAGTAAACTCTTGGGTATTAGTCACATGGCGATGTGACCTGTGAGTGTTAATCACATGGCGATGTGAACTAGATTATTGACTCTAGTGCAAGTGGGAGACTGTTGGAAATATGCCCTAGAGGCAATAATAAAAGTATTATTATTATATTTCCTTGTTCATGATAATTGTCTTTTATT
>NW_021193126.1:0-678 GCF_002162155.2 Triticum dicoccoides | reverse complement strand
GCCTCTATCAAGTGGTATCAGATTTCCAGGTTGCTCGGTGAGATTTTACAGTTTTTCGTAGTTTAGATCGAGTCTGTTCTTCATACCTATAGTCCACGAAAAAGCCAAAAAAAAATTAGGGTTAGTTCATCCCATCCGAACCAATCTGAGCCTTGCATAATCTTTTCTGTATTTGCTTTGTTGAATTTGCGGTTGCATCGTCGTGTTCAGTTGCTGGTCTTAGCGTCTAGTCTTTTAGAGTTTCGAGTTCTGTTCACAAGTTGTCACGCCGTCGCCGCACCATCATCATCGCCCTGCCATCTACCACCACCGCTCCGAATCCGTATCCATATACCACCACCAATCCGTGTCCATATACCACCACCGATCCATATCCATATACTACCACCGCTGCCATATACCACCACCATATATCCACCACCAATCCGATTTCCTTGCTTATTAGGTTTGTTTTCGGGATCAATCTAGATTCCGATTCGTGTTTCCTTGTCGGAGTAGGTTTCGGAAAAAAAAAAAGAGTCGGGTAGCCACGCTCCGTTTAGGCCCAAAATTTTTCGAAAACGCATTTTTCGGAAAATTTTCTGGCTATCCTATTTTTAGGTGTTTCTGAGTGTTTTGAGACAGGTGCCATTATAGGAAGTTTTTTTTGACCCGTTTCCAGTTTTTGGGTCCGGGCAG
>NW_021193125.1:0-949 GCF_002162155.2 Triticum dicoccoides | reverse complement strand
GATGAGGCGTCACCCCACTCGACATTGGTGGGCATAGATGGAACTTTGTGCATGTCCACCACCAAGTCCTTGCTTCCGGTCATATGATTTGTAGCTCCGCTATCGAGCAACCATGATCCACCACCGGAAGCAAACACCTACAAGAGATCAATGCTTGGTTTTAGGTACCCATTTTGTAATGGGTCCTTTGATGTTAGTAACAAGGGTCTTAGGAACCCAAATAGACCATTCAATGTACTCATGAAGAGAACCAACAAATTTGGCATAAACATGCCCATCACTAGCACGGCATAACACATAAGAAGGATTAAAATCGCCGGCTTTGTTGGGAGGGGTGACATTGCCCTTCTTGACATTGTTCTTCTTCTTCTCCTCGGGGGCACTCTCTCCCTCCCTCACAAAGGTTTGCATGAGGGGAGGAGGTCGTTTGGTCTTGTCATTCTTCTTCTTCTTCTTGGAGTCGGGCACGTACCCAACCCCTTCCTTGGCCACACCTCCCTTTTGGTTGATCAAGAGATCGTTGAGGTTCTTCTTGCCTTGTATGCAAGTCGCAAGACCTCTCTCAAGTTGCTCCTTCAACTTAGCATTTTCCTCAACAAGATGTATATGCTCACAACACGGGTTAGTAGCATTTGCATTATCAATTAAAACCATATGAGGAAAAGTTGCTTTCTCCTTAGTTAGCTTCACTTGGAGTTGATCATGAGACTCCTTGAGACTAGCGTGAATACCCTTCAAGGCCTTGTGGGCCTTGTCAAGTATATCAGACTCCTCTTTGAGTCTAGCAAGATCAACCCCGAGTTTGGCCTTCTCAGAATTTAGCACACGAGAAACAATGAGGGCATGATCATAATCTTTCTTTAACTCTGCATGATCAACGTTGTGTGACTCCTCAAGAGCCAAACGAAGACCACTGAAAGATCGTGGATGTCGCCTAGAGGGGGGGGGG
>NW_021193124.1:0-1295 GCF_002162155.2 Triticum dicoccoides | reverse complement strand
TCGCAACTTTTACCCTCCGATTCATCTGTCCAAAAACGCGAGACACCGGGGATACTTTCCTGGATGTTTCCCCCTTTCGCCGGTATCACCTACTACCGCGTTAGGGCACACCGAACCCCGCATATTGTCTTGTTACGCTTTGTGATGCTTTGATTGCTTTGTTATTTATTGTGTTCCCTCTCCGTTACTTCTTTCCGATAGACCCTGAGGCTGCCGGCGATCCCCAGTTCGACTACGATGTTGACGACCCCTCTCTCTTGCCAGAGCAACCAGGCAAGCCCCCCCTTTGATCACCAGATATCGCCTATTCCTCTCTATACTGCTTGCATTAGAGTAGTGTAGCATGTTACTGCTTTCCGTTATTCCTATCCTGATGCATAGCCTGTCCTTGCTACTACTGTTGTTACCATTACCTGCTATCCTACTTCTTAGTATAGGATGCTAGTGTTTCATCTGTGGCCCTACATTCGTGTCCGTCTGCCATGCTATACTACTGGGTCGTGATCACTTCGGGAGGTGATCACGGGCATATACGATATACTTTACACAGTTACATTACCTGTGATACTGTTCGGAGATGGGGGCTGAAAGGACAGGTGGCTCCATCCCGGTAGAGGTGGGCCTGGGTTCCCGACGGTCCCCGACTGTTACTTTATGGCGGAGCGACAGGGCAGGTTGAGACCGCCTAGGAGAGAGGTGGGCCTGGCCCTGTTCGGCGTTCGCGGATACTTAACACGCTTAACGAGATCTTGGTATTTGATCTGAGTTGGCTACGAGCCTATACGCACTAACCATCTACGTGGGAGTAGTTATGGGTATCCCGGCGTCGTGGTATTAGCCGAAGCACTTCGTGACGCCAGCGACTGAGTTGCGCGCGCCGGATTGGAACGTAAGCCTGCTCTTGTATTAAGGGGGCTAGTTCTGCTTTCGGCCGCGTACGCAACGTGCAGGTGTGCTTTGGGCGATGGGCCCAGACCCCTGTGCGCTTAGGTTTAGACCGGCGTGCTGGCCTCTCTGTTGAGCCTAGGTGGGGCTGCGACGTGTTGATCTTCCGCGGCCGGGCATGACCCAGGAAAGTGTGTCCGGCCAAATGGGATCAAGCGTGTTGGGTAAGTTGGTGCACCCCTGCAGGGAAGTTAATCTATTCGAATAGCCGTGATCTTCGGTAACAGGACGACTTGGAGTTGTACCTTGACCTTATGACAACTAGAACCGGATACTTAATAAAACACACCCTTCCAAGTTCCACAGACAACCCGGTGATCGCTTTTCCACAGGGCGACGAGGGGAGGATC
>NW_021193123.1:0-1227 GCF_002162155.2 Triticum dicoccoides | reverse complement strand
GTGGCGGCCAAGGAGGTGGGAGGACGTCCCAAGGCAGCCTAAAACTAAATCTAGGTCGTACAAGGCCAATGGGCCCAAGTGGAGGTGATGTAACACATTTGGACTTGTAGTTTGACTCGGATTCTGCTGTAGCATCAGATTGTTTCGTCCACAACTCAACGCTCCGGACGAATTTCAAGATGATTCCAATTGGGTTGGAAAGTGCACGAAATCTAGTTTCCAACAAAAAAAGAATCACCCAATTTGGAGTCCGTATGAAAAACTTGTGTGCGTTTTGAGTCAGGTATGTCTGTGCAGTCCGAATCTGAATCCAGAACGTGAGAGACTTGGACTCTATCTTCTGTTGGGCCAAAAGTGACGTGAGAGAACTTTTTGGACAGCAAATAAACATCTCTTTCTTCCTTATCTTCATATGTGGATTGTACAAATGTCCCATACACCTGCAATTAGACAAAAAAATCGGCACAAACTTTTTCAGAGGAAAGTTGGAGACAAAGTTGTTGATATATCCTGCTTGGCTGTTGTTTCACCTCATTATCTTTACTGCCGTTGTGATCTTCAGTTATATCTTGCGGTCCAGAGCTACTTAGTATCCTTCATTGATGCTAGTTGTGCTACGACGTGACCTCATTAGTGTACTAGGCTCGCGTCTCTAGTCCGGTTTAGCCTAGGACCAGCACAGTACCGTCGTTGAGCGTTTATTCAACATTACATCTTTGAATTGATTATTGCTAATCTTTTGCTACCATATATAGCCAACCCAGCTCCACATATTTCTACACCGTGTATACGTACGCTCCCCTGGCAATCGCTTTACGCAATATTCGGAGTTACTTGACACCGCTGATTGCCGATCACCGCCTGCTGCATGGTAAGAACTTGTAAGACATTGATATTTGCTTTACTGTGAGCGTTTTACCACCACATCCTAGTAGTTATAGGAACATTATTTTTGGGTTTTGTTTCTTGTTCTACTAATCATGACAGGATCCAGAGTCAATTCATGGGCTTTGTCGATCGCGGGAGACGTGCCACCACCTTTGCAAATACCACAACCGTCACGAGAGGTGCACAAACATCCAAATGCACATGATCAGGTTAATGTATCTATACCACCATTTAATGGCCGTTTTAAACCTGCTTTATATATTGAATGGGAGTTCGACATAAAAAATATATTTGCTTCCCATAATTTCGATGAACATAAAAAGGTTAAGGTTGCGGTTG
>NW_021193122.1:0-634 GCF_002162155.2 Triticum dicoccoides | reverse complement strand
CCCACGCCCAGCCAGTTAGGCCACGAGCTCCGCCTTGGATCCGGGAAGCTCTACCACGACGCACGCGACGCCGGGTGCCCTGAAGCCACGCCATCACCACCATCTTCATCGCCACGGCCGGCGATCGCCGCCGTTCGATTCGCAGCACCGAAGACGCCCCCGAGCTCGCTGACCACCTCATCGGTCTCCCTGTGAGCTCCTGCTGCCTCCTCTTTGCTCGCCCCCTCTGTTTCCGTCCCCTAGCCCCATCTTCCGACCACGGCCGAGCTTGCCGCCGCCGTGCCATGTCGTTGCCGTGGCCAGGGCCATCCCAGCGTGCGCCTGAGCGCGTCACCATGTTCGCCGCCCTCCCAGGAGCCCGCAGCGCCCTTCGGTCTCTCCTCTAGTGCTCTATAGCGCCACCCCAGGATTGCCCGAGCTGCTGCCACCGCCAAACCTCGTCGCCGACCACTTTTCCGGCCACCCCAGCACCTGTCACCGCCACCACTAGATGCGCGCCACTGCGCGCGTTCGAATGCAACAAACCACGGCCGAAACGATGCCATGTGGCTCGTTTCCGAGCCCTCCGCCGCGTCTGGACTCGCCGGCGGCTAAACGCCGGCGACCGCTGACCCGATGACCGGCGTGGGTTGAC
>NW_021193121.1:0-1324 GCF_002162155.2 Triticum dicoccoides | reverse complement strand
GCACCGTGCGCTTGTTCTCCTCGTGGCCAACACGTCGTTTTATTTCCTGTTCAGCTTTGCAAGCAAGATGAAACAAATGGTCCATAGGATAACACTCTTCATGAATTAGTATCTCTTGAATATCACGGTTTAATCCTCCCCAAAATCTATCCATAAAATCATCTTCACTTTCTTCTAAAGAGGAATGCAACAAGGTAGTTTGTAAATCATCATAATATTTTGTTACAGTTTCACTACCTTGTTTTATGTGTTGCAACTTCTTAATCATGTCACGAGTATAATAAGCAGGGACGAAAGTATGTCGCATGGCAAGTTTCAAATCATCCCAAGTAGTAGGTATATAATCAGGGTGTAACCGACAATATTCACTCCACCAAACCAAAGCATAACCAGTGAAAGAACCAACCGCAACCTTAACCTTTTTATGTTCATCGAAATTATGGGAAGCAAATATATTTTTTATGTCGAACTCCCATTCAATATATAAAGCAGGTTTAAAACGACCATTAAATGGTGGTATAGATACATTAACCTGATCATGTGCATTTGGATGTTTGTGCACCTCTCGTGACGGTTGTGGTATTTGCAAAGGTGGTGGCACGTCTCCCGCGATCGACAAAGCCCATGAATTGACTCTGGATCCTGTCATGATTAGTAGGACAAGAAACAAAACCCAAAAATAATGTTCCTATAACTACTAGGATGTGGTGGTAAAACGCTCACAGTAAAGCAAATATCAATGTCTTACAAGTTCTTACCATGCAGCAGGCGGTGATCGGCAACCAGCGGTGTCAAGTAACTCCGAATATTGCGTAAAGCGATTGCCAGGGGAGCGTACGTATACACGATGTAGAAATATGTGGAGCTGGGTTGGCTATATATGGTAGCAAAAGATTAGCAATAATCAATTCAAAGATGCAATGTTGAATAAACGCTCAACGACGGTACTGTGCTGGTCCTAGGCTAGACCGCACTAGAGACGCGAGCCTAGAACACTAATGAGGTCACGGCGTAGCACAACTAGCATCAATGAAGGATACTAAGTAGCTCTTGACAGCAAGATATAAGTGAAGATCACAACGGCAGTGAAGATAATGATGAAAAACAACTGCCAAGCAGGATATACAACAACTCTCTCTCCAACTTTCCTCTTGAAAAGTTTGAGACAATTTTCTGATAAATTCTTTCAAAGAATGCTACTAACTCAAGCTTTCCAATGCAAAAAGAATCACTCAATTCCGAGTTGATATGAGGAGTCAAAGAATTCTAAAACTGGCCTGAAAAATTGGAACAAGTTGTGTTCACGAACTTCGGAGGGCAAAAA
>NW_021193120.1:0-1046 GCF_002162155.2 Triticum dicoccoides | reverse complement strand
TGCTACGGTAGTTGAACCCACTTCCTCTGCATGACCTGTCATTGCCACAGTAACTAGATGAAACCCACTAGCATGTGTAGGAGTTGATTGAGCCATATGTATGTGTTGTTCCTACCTTGCTATGCCTGCTATGCTTAGAGTCGTGTCAGGTCTGGTTCATCTGGGTGATGGGCTAGAGTGAAATGATTATGTCGGTAATGAGAGTGGTGTGGTGAACACGATTTGGTAAAGGTATCGATGAGAGGCCATGTAGGAGTACATGGTGGGTTGTTTCATTGAAGCCGACCTTAAGCACTGAGATCTGTATGTGTGATTTAAGAATCAGCTACTACCATGCATTGGGCCCGAAACCAATGGACCCTCTCGGCTTCTTATTCACCCTAGTTCTCCGTCCAGGAGTTGCAAGTAGTTTCTGGTGTTTGTAGCCTACTGGAGGCCGTGGACAGCGCTGACCGTAGGTGTGGGCTGTGATGCGGTAGGTACGTGGCCGGGTGTACCGAATACCCGTTAGGTATCTCGGGAACCCTATTCACATCGTTCGGGGCCGTATGGGAAACCTCGGCCGGACTCCCTATGGATGGAACCTGGATAGGCGATAAACCTGGACTGGAGGCTTAGGTGATTAGGTAGGTCGTGGCCGACACCCACGTTGGGCTTCCGCTTGAAGGTTGCCGAGTACATGTCGGGTAAACGACGGTAAGTGGTGAGAGCGTGTATGAAGAAGTACACCCCTGCAGGGTTATCATGATCTATTCGAATAGCCGCGTCCGCGGTAAAGGACTACTTGGTTGCCTATACAGTTCATAGACAAGTAAATGGAAACTACTAAAAGCCTCAAGATAAGTGTGAGTGCCGAGGATGGCTCTTCCGTAGGAAGACGGAGGTGGATCCTCGGTAGTGTATTGAATTGGTGAGTAGTGGACTCGTGTACGCAAAACCATTTCAAGTTGGAGTCTCGTAGGTTAGCCTAGCCAAGAGTCAGAGCTGGCTTGCTGCAACAACTCCACCAACCCTTCTTGATAATATGCATGTATGTAGGATCTGAT
>NW_021193119.1:0-973 GCF_002162155.2 Triticum dicoccoides | reverse complement strand
AAGAGGATGATGAGGACATGACTACCTTGGATATGACCAAAAATATTGCATATATGCATATTTGTCAGGTGATTTCTAGTGCAAACTATTCAATAATCTATTTATGTTATCCAGAACAAAAATACTTCACACACTTTTGTGTTTTGTCTAATTGCAGGTGTATGGGACATTTGTACAATCCACATATGAAGATAAGGAAGAAAGAGATGTTTATTTGCTGTCCAAAAAGTTCTCTCACGTCACTTTTGGCCCAAGAGAAGATAGAGTCCAAGTCTCTCACGTTCTGGATTCAGATTCGGACTGCACAGACACACCTGACTCAAAACGCACACAAGTTTTTCATACGGACTCCGAATTGGGTGATTCTTTTTTTGTTGGAAACTAGATTTTGTGCACCTTCCAACCCAATTGGAATCACCTTCAAATTCGTCCGGAGCGTTGAGTTGTGGACGAAACAATCTGATGCTGCAGCAAAATCCGAGTCAAACTACAAGTCCAAAGGTGTTACATCACCTCCACTTGGGCCCATTGGCCTTGTACGACCTAGATTTAGTTTAGGCTGCCTTGGGACGTCCTCCCACCTCCTTGGCCGCCACCCCTTGCTCCTATATAAGTAGATCCATCTAGTAGCTTTTCCTTGGGATTTGTTTAGTTAAAAGTTAGCCATTGCAACTTCGTGTACTTTGTTTGTGTCCAACGACCAGACCAAGACCGCTTACGGATCCCCACCTTTATCAATACTTCATCTATATTCGCAATATTCAGATTGCTTTATCATATTCTTGCTTGTTCTTCGATTGCTTGCAGGAATAGACCTTCGTGGTCAGGTTGATTGTGCTTCGGCGTGGTCAATAACCTCTCGGAGTTGGTTTAGCGATTGCTAAGGCGCAACGTCGTGCACGTTTGTAGTCGGATCGTCAAAGTCATCTTCACCAAATCGATAGTTATCATCTCATCGAAAGATCGGGACACC
>NW_021193118.1:0-1018 GCF_002162155.2 Triticum dicoccoides | reverse complement strand
GCAGTGAAGTGTGTCTTTCTGGGATACTCGTCTAGTCAGCAGGGGTATAAATGTTGGTGTCCCTCTGAAAAACGCAGGTTTGTAAGTATGGACGTTACATTCAGGGAGTCTGAGCCATTCTATGGTGAGCCGACTGATCTCAGTCTGTTGTTTGCAGAGCTTGACCACCTACACCCTGTGCATGATGGTCAAGAGGGGGAGAAGGATGTGTCTCATACTCACGGTGATCCTGTGGACATTAACACTGATAATGATGTGCAGGCTCAGGTTCAACCAATAGTGGGTACAATTCCGGTTAGTACCATCACTGATCATGATGTGCGGGCTCATGCCGAGCCAACTGTCGATACACTTAAGATTGGTGCTCTCCAGGTTCCTGTTCGGGATCGATGGCAGACGAATACCCTGGTGTACTCTCGGCGGCAACCACAAGTGAAGGGGGAGCAGCAAGGCAGGGAGGCAAGAGTGCAGGGGGAGCAGCAAGGCAGGGAGGCAAGAGTGCAGGGGGAGCAGCAAGGCAGTGAGGCAAGAGTGCAGGGGGAGCAGCAAAGCAGTGAGGCAAGCTCATCTGACACAGTGGAGCTGCCCATTGCATTGCGAAAACCTACACGTGAAGCGGCAAGGAAGGGTGAGGTAGCAAGGAAGGCTCTGCCAAAGGATGATGCTTGTGATGACCTTGATATTGGCAATTTTGTGTCTTACAAGGCTTTGTCACCTTCATATAAGGCGTTTGTTGCCTCTCTGCAAACTGTGTCTATCCCTAGGGATTGGAAGGCTGCAAAGCAAGATCCGAAGTGGCGTGAATCGATGATAGAGGAGTTAGAAGCATTGAAAAAAAACAAGACATGGGTGCTAACCACATTGCCGGCAGGAAAGAAAGCAGTGAGTTGTAAGTGGATTTTTACTGTGAAGCAGAATCCTGAGGGCAAGGTGGAACGGTATAAGGCTAGATTGGTTGCCAGAGGATATAGTCAAACTTATGGAATTGACTATGATGAGACATTTGCTCCAGTTGCAA
>NW_021193117.1:0-1320 GCF_002162155.2 Triticum dicoccoides | reverse complement strand
GGGGGGGCTTGCCTGGTTGCTCTGGCAAGAGAGAGGGGTCGTCAACTCCGTAGTCGAACTGGTCAGCAGCAGCGTCGGTCTCGTAGTCTACCGGAAAGGAGTAACGGAGGGGGAACACAATAAATAACAGAGCAATCAAATGTAACACAAAGCAAGACGCGGCAATACGTTGTGCTAGGGGTGTCCTAACGTAGGGATAGGCGATACCGGTGAAGGGGGAAACATCCGGGAAAGTATCCCCAGTGTTTCGCGTTTTCGGGCAAAGGAGCCGGAGGGGGAAAGTTGCGAGTTCGATAGGTTAGGGGGGTGTGGCGGACGAACGGACCGCGTATCCGGATTCGTCTCGTCGTTCTGAGTAACTTTCATGTAGAAAGTATTTTCATCCGAGTTACGGATTATTTTATATTAATTTTTAAAGTTTTAAATCATTTTCTAATTTATTAATTATTAATTAAATCAACATTATCCAGAATAGTGTTCGCTGACGTCGGCATGACGTCAGCAGGCAACGTTGACCGTTGACCTGGTCAACCTGACAGGTGGGTCCCAATTGTCATTGTCTGAGTTTAACTAAACAGGTTAATTAGCTTAATTACTTGATTAGGTTAACTAATTCTAATTAATTTAGTTAAACCCAATTAATTAACTTAATTAATTCACTAATTATTTAATTAATTAATTATTTCTTTTACTAATTTCATTTTCATTTTCATCTTCATTTTTCTTTTTCTTTTCTTTTTTCTGATTTACAAGGGGGGAGGGCCCCACCTGTAAGTGGCTCAGGCCACCTCCCTCCTGTGCACGAACGCACACAGGGAAGGGGCAGGGGCGCGGTGGCCGGACCGGGCTCCGGCGAGGCCGTGTTCGAGGCCGGCAGGACGGAGACGAGGGGCGGCGGGTTCGGGCGCTGGAGCGGACAGCGAGCGCGGGGAGGGAGAGGCGCAGGAGGTGGCTGTCCGGGGGGGGCACTAGGCGAGGTCATGGCCTCGCGGGGGGGCGCCGGCGCGCGGCCACAGAGGCCGGTGAGGGCACGAGTGGGCGCTGTCGGCCACGGGCGAGGGTGAGCGCGGCCGGATTCGTTCGATGCGGTGGTCGCAGGCATCAGCGAGCAGCGGAGAGGAGAAGAGGAGGCCGAGGGCCTCACCGTACGGTGTAGGGGCTAGGCAGCGGGTGACGAGGAGGAGGACGGGGACGACGTGCTGCGCGACGGCGAAGTCCGGCGGCGTCCGGGGCGGCTTCGGGCGACGAGGTCGGGGTCGAGGCGGCGATGGCGGGGCGGCGCCGGGAGGAAGCAGAGGCGCCAGGAGGCCGGTCGGGGGG
>NW_021193116.1:0-1040 GCF_002162155.2 Triticum dicoccoides | reverse complement strand
GCATTTTTCGAAAAAATTTCTGGCTATCCTATTTTTAGGTGTTTCTGAGTGTTTTGAGACAGGTGCCATTATAGGAAGTTTTTTTTTGACCCGTTTCCAGTTTTTGGGTCCGGGCAGCCGAAAAAAAAAATTGGTCGAAAAAATTTCGTGCCCATCCTGTCAGTTTGAGCTAGGAAGAGTTTTGAGACACTCGCCATTATAGTGATTTTTCGCAAAAAAAAAGAGCAGCGCAAAAAAAAAAGAGCGCAAAAAAAAAAAGAGCGAAAAAAAAATTCAGAGTGTGCTTTTCCCTTGTTTACGTGCCGCGCCGTGATTTTGTTAGTGTTCTAGGCTCGCGTCTCTAGCACAGTCTAGCCTAGGACCAGCACAGTACCGTCGTTGAGCGTTTATTTAACTTTGCATCTCTGAATTGATTATTGCTGACCCTTTTTGCTACCATATTATAAGCCTTCCCAACTCCACATACATCTACGTCGTGCGTTTGACTCTCCCTGGTAATCGCTCTATCCAAGCTTTGAGAGTTTTTGACTACAACGGTTGCCGATCACCGCCTGCTGCTGGGTAAGAACTGGTAAGAATTTGAGATTTGCTTCACGGATTTGTGACACCCACCACCACCACTTGTTCGTAGTCTGTAGGATCATATTCTTGTGTGTTTCTATTGCTGCTAACCATGCCAGGATCACAAGCCGACGAGATTGACTGGGAGAATTTATCGAACAAGGAGCTTCATGATAAGTTTCAGCAAATGATGACTGAATAGGTGCAAGATGTGCTGAACAATTTTGAAGAGGCCATGGAGAAGATCACTGGCTTTGAGAAGACGTTCGAAACAAAGCTCGATAACAAGTTTAATGAATTGCTCGCGCGTCTTCCACCACCACCACCCGCTGCAGCTAACGCACCTCTCCAACAACAACAACAACAACGACTACCTCCACGTCGCGAAGCAGACCTCCGCCGAGCAAGCCGTGTTCCTCTTGCGTTTGGCCAAACTGTTGGTGCTGCTGTTGATACTTCTGTGGCTCCTGCTGCTGATG
>NW_021193115.1:0-2904 GCF_002162155.2 Triticum dicoccoides | reverse complement strand
AGGTGATTTCTAGTGCAAACTATTCAATAATCTATTTATGTTATCCAGAACAAAAATACTTCACACACTTTTGTGTTTTGTCTAATTGCAGGTGTATGGGACATTTGTACAATCCACATATGAAGATAAGGAAGAAAGAGATGTTTATTTGCTGTCCAAAAAGTTCTCTCACGTCACTTTTGGCCCAAGAGAAGATAGAGTCCAAGTCTCTCACGTTCTGGATTCAGATTCGGACTGCACAGACACACCTGACTCAAAACGCACACAAGTTTTTCATACGGACTCCGAATTGGGTGATTCTTTTTTTTGTTGGAAACTAGATTTCGTGCACTTTCCAACCCAATTGGAATCACCTTCAAATTCGTCCGGAGTGTTGAGTTGTGGACGAAACAATCTGATGCTGCAGCAGAATCCGAGTCAAACTACAAGTCCAAAGGTGTTACATCACCTCCACTTGGGCCCATTGGCCTTGTACGACCTAGATTTAGTTTTAGGCTGCCTTGGGACGTCCTCCCACCTCCTTGGCCGCCACCCCTTGCTCCTATATAAGTAGATCCATCTAGTAGCTTTTCCTTGGGATTTGTTTAGTTAAAAGTTAGCCATTGCAACTTCGTGTACTTCGTTTGTGTCCAACAACCAGACCAAGACCGTTTCCGGATCCCCACCATTATCAATACCTCATATATATTTGCAATATTAAGATTGCTTTATCATATTCTTGCTCGTTCTTCGATTGCTTGCAGGAATAGACCTTCGTGGTCAGGCTGACCGTGCTTCCGGCATCGTCAGTAACCTCAGGAGATTGGTTTAGCGATTGCTAAGGCGCAACGTCGTGCACGTTTGTAGTCGGATTGTCAAAGTCGTCTCCACCAAATCGATAGTTATCATCTCATCGAAAGATCGGGACACCCTCTTGCTTTATCATATTCTTGCTCGTTCTTCGATTGCTTGCAGGAATAGACCTTCGTGGTCAGGCTGACCGTGCTTCCGGCATCGTCAGTAACCTCAGGAGATTGGTTTAGCGATTGCTAAGGCGCAATGTCGTGCACGTTTGTAGTCGGATCGTCAAAGTCGTCTCCACCAAATCGATAGTTATCATCTCATCGAAAGATCGGGACACCCTCGCCTCTATCAATAGGCTATTTTTAGAGTCCGTATGTGTGGGGAAACAAGAGATAGGGTTGATTTCGGACCCCTCCACCAAGGGCCACGAAATTCCCCCCTCTTCCTCCATATATACAGCCCTTAGGGCATCGTTTAGACTTTGGGTTTTGTTTAGATTAAAAGTTCGCCATAGCTGCAACTTCGCGTACCTCGTTTGTGTTCAACGACTAGACAAAGGCGTCACAGAACCCCACCTTGATCAATAAAGCTTTCATCTTATATTCGCAATATCCAGATTGCAATCTCAGTTTCTTGCTTGTTCTTTGTTTGCTCGCAGGAAACAGACCCTCGTGGTCAGGTTGATTGTGCTCCGGCGTGGTCAATAACCTCTCGGAGTTGGTTTAGCGATTGCTAAGGCGCGACGTCTTCGCACGTTCGTAGTCGGATCGTCAAAGTCGACTTCCACCAAAGCGAAATCCATCATCTCATCGAAAGACGGGACACCTCCGCCTCTATCAATTTGCGTAAGGATAGATTTCCTGATTTGCGCAAATCAAAGCTAATGCCACGTGCTGATGGTCCCTTTAAGGTGTTAGAGAAAATAAATGATAATGCATATAAACTTGAGCTGCCTGCAGATTTTGGGGTTAGTCCCACTTTTAACATTGCAGATTTGAAGCCTTATTTGGGTGAGGAAGATGAGTTTCCGTCGAGGACGACTTCATTTCAAGAAGGGGAGGATGATGAGGACATCAATACCATTGTTACACCCACAGCCCCTACTGCTACATATACGGGACCAATTACTAGAGCTCGCGCACACCAATTAAATTATCAGGTACTTTCGTTTCTTGGTAATGATTCTAATGTTCATGAGAATATGATGCTGCCTGAATTGGATACATTTGTTTTGCTTACAAATGAAGGGCCTAGCTTGGAGAAGGATGAACATTGGAGCAAGAACAAGCATGGAGATGATGCCATGCGCAAGGGGAACAAGAACGGAGTTACAAGTGATGATTTCAGGACTTTGAAGCCACCATAATGGGTGCATGAAGCCTTGGACGAAATATACAAGATGCCACTTCATAAATTTCGTCCCGAGGCTATTATAGGTGCTGCGTCACCTTTTTATTGGGCCAAGCCCATGTAATTTCGAAATACATAAGTATATGCTATTTTTAGAGTCTGTATGTGTGGGGAAACAAGAGATAGGGTTGATTTCGGACCCCTCCACCAAGGGCCACGAAATTCCCCCTCTCTTTCTCCATATATACAGCCCTTAGGGCACCGTTTAGACTTTGGGTTTTGTTTAGATTAAAAGTTCGCCATAGCTGCAACTTCGCGTACTTCGTTTGTGTTCAACGACCAGACAAAGGCGTCACAGAACCCCTCCTTGATCAATAAAGTTTTCATCTTATATTCGCAATATCCAGATTGCAATCTCAGTTTCTTGCTTGTTCTTCGTGTGCTCGCAGGAAACAGACCCTCGTGGTCAGGTTGATCGTGCTCCGGCGTGGTCAATAACCTCTCGAAGTTGGTTTAGCGATTGCTAAGGCGCGACGTCCTCGCACGTTCGTAGTCGGATCGTCAAAGTCGACTGCCACCAAAGCGATATCCATCATCTCATCGAAAGACGGGACACCTTTGCCTCTATCAAATTCAGAGATGCAAAGTTGAATAAACGCTCAACGACGGTACTGTGCTGGTCCTAGGCTAGACTGTGCTAGAGACGCGAGCCTAGAACACCAACAAAAATCACCGCGCGGCACGTAAACAAGGAAAAAGCACACTCTTGAA
>NW_021193114.1:0-1318 GCF_002162155.2 Triticum dicoccoides | reverse complement strand
CATGTCATAAAAGTGATGATGCTGTTAATGTTGCTGATTTGTTCTTTCGTGAAATTATTCGCTTGCATGGTGTGCCAAATACTATTGTTTCAGATCGTGATACTAAATTTCTTAGCCACTTTTGGAGATGTTTATGGGCTAAGTTGGGGACTAAACTGCTTTTTAGTACTACTTGTCACCCCCAAACTGATGGACAAACTGAAGTAGTCAATAGAACGTTGTCTACTATGCTTAGGGCTGTTTTGAAGAATAATAAGAAAATGTGGGAGGAATGCTTGCCTCATATTGAATTTGCTTATAATCGTTCATTGCATTCTACTACTAAGATGTGCCCTTTTGAAGTTGTGTATGTTTTCCTACCTCGTGCACCTATTGATTTGTTGCCTCTTCCATCTTTGGAGAAGGTTAATTTTGATGCTAAACAACGTGCTGAATTGATTTTAAAAATGCATGAGTTAACTAAGGAAAACATTGAGCGTATGAATGCTAAATATAAACTTGCTGGAGATAAGGGTAGAAAACATGTTGTGTTTGCACTTGGAGATCTTGTTTGGTTACATTTGCGTAAGGATAGATTTCCTGATTTGCGCAAATCAAAGCTAATGCCACGTGCTGATGGTCCCTTTAAGGTGTTAGAGAAAATAAATGATAATGCATATAAACTTGTGTTGCCTGCAGATTTTGGGGTTAGTCCCACTTTTAACATTGCAGATTTGAAGCCTTATTTGGGTGAGGAAGATGAGTTTCCGTCGAGGACGACTTCATTTCAAGAAGGGGAGGATGATGAGGACATCAATACCATTGTTACACCCACAACCCCTACTGCTACATATACGGGATCCATTACTAGAGCTCGCGCACGCCAATTAAATTATTAGGTACTTTCGTTTCTTGGTAATGATTCTAATGTTCATGAGAATATGATGCTGCCTAAATTGGATACATTTGTTTTGCTTACAAATGAAGGGCCTAGCTTGGAGAAGGATGAACATTGGAGCAAGAACAAGCATGGAGATGATGCCATGCGCAAGGGGAACAAGAATGGAGTTACAAGTGATGATTTCAGGACTTTGAAGCCACCATAATGGGTGCATGAAGCCATGGACGAAATATACAAGATGCCACTTCATAAATTTCGTCCCGAGGCTATTATAGGTGCTGCGTCACCTTTTTATTGGGCCAGGCCCATGTAATTTCGAAATACATAAGTATAGGCTATTTTTAGAGTCCGTATGTGTGGGGAAACAAGAGATAGGGTTGATTTCGGACCCCTCCACCAAGGGCCACGAAATTCCCCCTCTCTTCCTCCATATATACA
>NW_021193113.1:0-1283 GCF_002162155.2 Triticum dicoccoides | reverse complement strand
CACGCGGAATACTCAGGTTATACTTGATGAGCCAAGCATATACAGATATGGCCTCGGAACACGGAGACCGAAAGGTCGAGCGTGAATCATATAGTAGATATGATCAACATAGTGATGTTCACCAATGAAACTACTCCATCTCACGTGATGATCGGACATGGTTTAGTTGATTTGGATCACGTGATCACTTAGAGGATTAGAGGGATGTCTATCTAAGTGGGAGTTCTTAAGTAATATAATTAATTGAACTTAAATTTATCATGAACTTAGTCCTGGTAGTATTTTGCAAATTATGTTGTAGATCAATAGCTCGCGTTGTTGCTTCCCTGTGTTTATTTTGATATGTTCCTAGAGAAAATTGTGTTGAAAGATGTTAGTAGCAATGATGCGGATTGGATTCGTGATCTGAGGTTTATCCTCATTGCTGCACAGAAGAATTGTGTCCTTGATGCACCGCTAGGTGACAGACCTATTGCAGGAGCAGATGCAGACGTTATGAACGTTTGGCTAGCTCAAGATGATGACTACTTGATAGTTTAGTGCACCAAGCTTAATGGCTTAGAATCGGGACTTCAAAGACGTTTTGAACGTCATGGACCATATGAGATGTTCCAGGAGTTGAACTTAATATTTCAAGCAAATACCCGAGTTGAGAGATATGAAGTCCCCAACAAGTTCTATAGCTAAAAGATGGAGGAGAATCGCTCAACTAGTGAGCATGTGCTCAGATTGTCTGGGTACTACAATCGCTTGAATCAAGTGGGAGTTAATCTTCCAGATAAGATAGTGATTGACAGAATTCTCTAGTCACCATACCAAGTTAGTAGAACTTCGTGATGAACTATAATATGCAAGGGATAACGGAAACAACTCCCAAGCTCTTCGTGATGCTGAAATCAACGAAGGTAGAAATCAAGAAAAACATCAAGTGTTGATGGTTGACAAGACCACTAGTTTCAAGAAAAGGGCAAAGGGAAGAAGGGGAACTTCAAGAAGAATGGCAAGCAAGTTGCTGCTCAAGTGAAGAAGCCCAAGTCTGATCCTAAGCCTGAGACTAAGTGCTTCTACTGCAAAGGGACTGGTCACTGGAAGCGGAACTACCCCAAGTGATTGGCGGATAAGAAGGATGGCAAAGTGAACATAAGTATATTTGATATACATGTTATTGATGTGTACTTTACTAGTGTTTATATCAACCCCTCAGTATTTGATACTGGATCAGTTTCTAAGAGTAGTAACTCGAAACGGGAGTTGCAGAATGAACAGAGACTAGTTAAGGGTGA
>NW_021193112.1:0-946 GCF_002162155.2 Triticum dicoccoides | reverse complement strand
GAGCTCTAGTAATTGGTCCAGTATGTATAGCAGCAGGGGCTGTGGGTGTAACAATTGTATTGATGTCCTCATCATCCTCCCCTTCTTGAAATGAAGTCGTCCTCGACGGAAGTTCATCTTCCTCACCCAAATAAGGCTTCAAATCTGCAATGTTAAAAGTGGGACTAACCCCAAAATCTGCAGGCAGCTCAAGTTTATATGCATTATCATTTATTTTCTCTAACACCTTAAAGGGACCATCAGCACGTGGCATTAGCTTTGATTTGCGCAAATCAGGAAATCTATCCTTACGCAAATGTAACCAAACAAGATCTCCAGGTGCAAACACAACATGATTTCTACCCTTATCTCCAGCAAGTTTATATTTAGCATTCATACGCTCAATGTTTTCCTTAGTTAACTCATGCATTTTTAAAATCAATTCAGCACGTTGTTTTGCATCAAAATTAACCTTCTCCGAAGATGGAAGAGGCAACAAATCAATAGGTGCACGAGGTAGGAAACCATACACAAGTTCAAAAGGGCACATCTTAGTAGTAGAATGCAATGAACGATTATAAGCAAATTCAATATGAGGCAAGCATTCCTCCCACATTTTCTTATTATTCTTCAAGACAGCCCTAAGCATAGTAGACAACGTTCTATTGACTACTTCAGTTTGTCCATCAGTTTGGGGGTGACAAGTAGTACTAAAAAGCAGTTTAGTCCCCAACTTAGCCCATAAACATCTCCAAAAGTGGCTAAGAAATTTAGTATCACGATCTGAAACAATAGTATTTGGCACACCATGCAAGCGAATAATTTCACGAAAGAACAAATCAGCAACATTAACAGCATCATCGCTTTTATGACATGGTATAAAGTGTGCCATTTTCGAGAATCTATCCACGACAACAAATATGCTATCCCTCCCCTTCTTTGTTCGAGGTAAACCTAAAACAAAGTC
>NW_021193111.1:0-1246 GCF_002162155.2 Triticum dicoccoides | reverse complement strand
ACACACACACACACACACATTGTTTTTGGAGAAACTTGTGAGATCATCATGCTCTTGGAGAAACAAAACGGCATGCATCAGTTGGTTAGAAGTCGTTATATTCCGATGGCTTTATTCTCTTTCGTGGGAGGATGTGATAGGCTGCTAGCCACGTCACTTTGCAAAACAAAGTTTCATTTATGATTTTTTTATCTATTCATCATGAATTATAATAATATAGTAAACACTAATAATAATGCAGGCCCACAAGGGCTATCAGACTCACAGGGCAGCGCGCCCTAGTTAGGCCCAGAAGCCTG
The DNA here is from genome assembly GCF_002162155.2 of Triticum dicoccoides. Lineage (NCBI taxonomy): Eukaryota > Viridiplantae > Streptophyta > Magnoliopsida > Poales > Poaceae > Triticum > Triticum dicoccoides. The sequence continues at coordinate 947 of NW_021193111.1, read as the reverse complement.
CTATATAGAGAAGCTCGAAGAAGCAGCCGCGGGTGGGTTTATAAACCAGTGCGGCTGCCCTTTGCTCGGCGAGGTGGGACCAAACATTGTGTACCGCCGGTGGCAGCACCCAACCATTAGTACCGGTTGGCGGCTCCAACCGGTACTAATGATGGGCCTTTAGTACCGGTTCGTGGCACAAACCGGTACTAAAGGGGCCGTTTCCCGCCCCTTGGCCTGGCGAAAATTGGCATTTAGTACCGGTTGGTGGCTCCAACCGGTACTAAAGACCCCTCCTATATATATGGCACTTATGAAAAAATCAGTTTCATCGACCACCACTTCTTCTCGATCCAACTTTTTCGCTGCGCCCGTAGCCCATCGCGCGCCGCCCCCGCCGCCCGTCGTCACCCCCGCCACCCGTCGTCTTCGTCACCGCCGTCGCCCCCGCCTCTCGCCTGCCGCCCTTCCCCGTCGTCGCTTGCCTCCGCCTGTACGCCGCCGCCCCCTGATCGTAGACACACACACACATACACACACACACACACATTGTTTTTACTTATTTTCTATTTTCTGTTGTTTAGATTAATATTAGATAAATTACGTAGATAATAATGTTAGAATGTTAATGTTAGCTGAATTATATGGAAAAGATGTTAAATATTAATGTCAAATATGTTTTACATGAATTAGAACAAGTTGAACTAGTTGAATTAGTATAGCTAGATATTAATTAGGAATATATATGAGATTTGAACTAATTGAATTAATATAACTAGTTTATTTTTAGTATGAAAATTAATAGAACAAGTTTATTTTTAGTAAGAAAATTTAGGTATATGAGATTTGATGATCTAATCAAAATATTACTATATAGAACTACCTACTTTATTTTAGTAAGAAATTAATAGAACTAGTTTATTTTTAGTAAATGCTTAGTTGAATTAATAGAACTAGTTTATTTAGTT
>NW_021193110.1:0-962 GCF_002162155.2 Triticum dicoccoides | reverse complement strand
ATCGAAAGATCGGGACACCCCGCCTCTATCAAGACGACTTTGACGATCCGACTACAAACGTGCACGACGTTGCGCCTTAGCAATCGTTAAACCAACTCCGAGAGGTTATTGACCACGCCGGAGCACAATCAACCTGACCACGAAGGTCTATTCCTGCAAGCAATCGAAGAACAAGCAAGAATATGATAAAAGCAATCTGAATATTGCGAGTATATATGAAGTATTGATAAAGATGGGGATCCGTAAGCGGTCTTGGTCTGGTCGTTGGACACAAACGAAGTACACGAAGTTGCAATGGCTAACTTTTAACTAAACAAATCCCAAGGAAAAGCTACTAGATGGATCTACTTATATAGGAGCAAGGGGTGGCGGCCAAGGAGGTGGGAGGACGTCCCAAGGCAGCCTAAAACTAAATCTAGGCCGTACAAGGCCAATGGGCCCAAGTGGAGGTGATGTAACACCTTTGGACTTGTAGTTTGACTCGGATTCTGCTGCAGCATCAGATTGTTTCGTCCACAACTCAACGCTCCGGACGAATTTGAAGGTGTTTCCAATTGGGTTGGAAAGTGCACGAAATCTAGTTTCCAACAAAAAAAGAATCACCCAATTCGGAGTCCGTATGAAAAACTTGTGTGCGTTTTGAGTCAGGTATGTCTGTGCAGTCCGAATCTGAATCCAGAACGTGAGAGACTTGGACTCTATCTTCTCTTGGGCCAAAAGTGACGTGAGAGAACTTTTTGGACAGCAAATAAACATCTCTTTCTTCCTTATCTTCATATGTGGATTGTACAAATGTCCCATACACCTGCAATTAGACAAAACACAAAAGTGTGTGAAGTATTTTTGTTCTGGATAACATAAATAGATTATTGAATAGTTTGCACTAGAAATCACCTGACAAATATGCATATATGCAATATTTTTGGTCATATCCAAGGTAGTCATGTCCTCATCATTCTCTT
>NW_021193109.1:0-1470 GCF_002162155.2 Triticum dicoccoides | reverse complement strand
CAAATTTGACCAAGTGTATAGAGAAAACTGTCTATATCTACAATATCAAACATACACATTCTGAAAATATAACTCGTGATGTATCCAATGATGTCCATTTGGTATTCTAGATGTACCTACTTTTCTCTATAAATATGGTCAAAGTTTGTATTGTTTGACTTTTGCAAAAATCTATAGGCACTACATTATGAAACGGAGGGAGTAACTAATTTTATACAATATGCAGGTACCCAGTGTAGTGCACGATGGCGTCTGCCTTCACCCTGCTGCCGCCCTGGAACACCACGATGCCGTCCTCCTCGGCGCAGTCGATCTGCAGCACCCAACCATTTGAAAAAGTAGCTCGAGGTGATGAGGGGATTGGATTTGGGCGTGATGACATTTTCAAGCGCCAAGTTGGTATTAATATACCCAGGCCCGAGCCCAAGGGGGTGCAACATGTGCACCCCCACAGGGAAAATCCTATATCTGCTCCTTGCGTCAAACTGCCGGCGCTTCGCACAGGCGAGCGACCGAGCAGCGATGCAACGGGCCGGCCCGTTGAACGGTTCCAGCGCTCCCGGTTTTGGGAACCTTCTAGAGGTTTCCAGCTGGTTTTTTCCGGTTTTGGGAACCTTCTAGAAGGTTCCTGAACCGGTTTTTTTTTTCTTTTTCTATTTCTGTTTCGTTTTTTTTCAAGTTTATATTTTCTTTTTCAAAAAATGTTCGCATTTTTTGGAAAATGTTCGCGCTTTTACAAAAATGTTCAGAATTTGAAAACAATTCGTGTTTTCAATTTTTTTCATAAATTCAAAAATTGTATGCATTTCTCAAAAATTGTTCAAAAAATGTTCGCGCTTCCAAATTTGTTTGGTATTTTCAAATTTGTTCTCTGTTCGAAAATTTGTTCTAAATATTCAAAAAATGTCCGTGCTTTAATACATTGTTCATGCTTCCAAATTTGTTCTCTGTTTCAAAATTTGTTCTCAAGATTCAAAAAATGTTCATGCTTTAAGAAATTGTCCAAATTTGTTCTTCGTTTCAAAATTTGTTCTCCAAATTCAAAAAATATTCGTACTTTTAGAAAATATTTATGTTTAAATTTTGTTCTCAATTTTAAAATTTTGTTCTCTAAATTCAAAAAATGTTCGGAATTTAGAAAATGTTTCTATTTTTTCAAGATTTGTTCACCAGTTCAAAAAATGTTTATGTTTTAAAATATTTATGTTCAAAAAATGTTTGTGCTTTAATACATTATTCATGCTTCCAAATTTGTTCTCTGTTTCAAAATTTGTTCTCAAGATTCAAAAAAATTTCATGCTTTAAGAAATTGTCCAAATTTGTTCTTCGTTTCAAAATTTGTTCTCCAAATTCAAAAAATGTTCCTACTTTTTAAATTTATTTATGTTTAAATTTTGTTCTCAATTTCAAAATTTTGTTCTCTAAATTCAAAAAATGTTCCGAATTTAGAAAATGTTCCTGTTTTTTCAA
>NW_021193108.1:0-955 GCF_002162155.2 Triticum dicoccoides | reverse complement strand
TTTGGCCGATTCTGGCCCGTTTCATGGACTATTACTCACTGTTTTGGGGTCCCGGAGTGATTTCCACGATTAACGAATCCTGGGGTGCGTTTACGTTTCGGTCATCAACACTCGCGGTTTTGGCCCATTCTGACCCGTTTCGTGGACTATTACTCACCGTTTTTGGGCCTAAAGCGATTTCCATAGTTGTTGAACCCCAAGGTGCGCTTACGTGTCGGTCATCAACACTCACAGATTTGGCCGATTCTGGCCCGTTTCGTGGACTATTACTCACTGTTTTGGGGTCCCGGAGATGATTTCCACGATTAACGAACCCTGGTGTGCGTTTATGTTTTGGTCATCAACACTAGCGGGTTTGGCCGATTCTGACCCGTTTCGTGGACTATTACTCACCGTTTTTGGGCCCCAAATGAATTTCTATAGTTGTTGAACCCTAAGGCGCGCTTACGCATAAGTCATCAACACTCATAGATTTGGCCGATTCTGGCCTATTTCATGCACTATTACTCACTGTTTTGGGGTCCCAGAGAGGTTTCCACGATTAACGAACCCTGGGGTGCCTTTACGATTCGGTCATCAACACTCGCGGTTTTGGCCGATTCTGACCCGTTTCATGGACTATTACTCACCATTTTGGGGCCCCAAACCGGTTTCATAGTTGTTGAACCCCAAGGTGCGCATACGTGTCGGTCATCAACACTCACATTTTTGGCTGATTCTGGCCCGTTTCCTGGACTATTACTCACTGTTTTGGGGTCCCGGAGTGATCTACACGATTAACGAACCCTGGGGTGCGTTTACGTTTTGGTCATTAACACTCGCGGTTTTGGCAGATTCTGAGCCGTTTCGTGTACTATTACTCACCATTTTTGGGCCCCAAACAAATTTCCATAGTTGTTGAACCCCAAGGCGCGCTTACGTGTAGGTCATCAACACTCACAGTTTTGGCCGATTC
>NW_021193107.1:0-1886 GCF_002162155.2 Triticum dicoccoides | reverse complement strand
TGTGGACCCCACACGTCAGGTTTGACTCCAGCCAGCCACAGTTGACCACTGACGTCATGCTGACGTCATGCTGGCGCAATATTTATATTTCTGGATTTAATTTAAATCAGGAAATTCCAGAATATTATTTAAACTTTAAAAATTCATAACTTTTATTCTGTAACTCCAATTTGGACAAATTATATATGAAAAATGATCAGAAAAATCCAATCTATCCATCTGTACTATTTTCATGCATGATCAAACAAGTTAAATTGATGTTTTAAGCAGAACAAGGAAAAGCACTTTAAAAGGCCATATTTGAATTTGAAATTTGAATCCTTGATTCAAATTTGTTCAAACCCTTCTGGTTTTAGTTGCATTAGCCCAACACACTCATATTGCCATGTTTCATGCATGCATCATATTGTTGCACATTGTTTGGTGATGGTTGTGTATCGGTGTCCTTGCGACAGGTTCTGCCTCCGAGGAGTACCGCGATTACCCTAACGAAGAACCGTATCAGTGCATCGAACCATCAGGCAAGCAACCAACCATTTGATCATATCGATACAATCCCATGTTCTCGCTCCTGCTCTCTTTTACTGCATTAGGACAACACGTTTCAAACTGCTGTGTGCTACGGTAGTTGAACCCATTTCCTCTGCATGACCTGTCATTGCCACAGTAACTAGATGAAACCCACTAGCATGTGTAGGAGTTGATTGAGCCATATGTATGTGTTGTTCCTACCTTGCTATGCCTGCTATGCTTAGAGTCGTGTCAGGTCTGGTTCATCTGGGTGATGGCTAGAGTGAAATGATTATGTCGGAAATGAGAGTGGTGTGGTGAACACGATTTGGTAAAGGTATCGATGAGAGGCCATGTAGGAGTACATGGTGGGTTGTTTCATTGAAGCCGACCTTAAGCACTGAGATCTGTATGTGTGATTTAAGATACAGTTACTACCATGCATTGGGCCCTGAGATATGACCCCGCTCGACTTCTTATTCACCCTAGCTCTCTGTCCAGGAGTTGCAAGTAGTTTCTGGTGTTTGTAGCCTACTGGAGGCCGTGGACAGCGCTGACCGTAGGGGTGGGCTGTGATGCGGTAGGTACGTGGCCGGGTGTACCGAATACCCGTTAGGTATCTCGGGAACCCTGTTCACATCGTTTGGGGCCGTATGGGAAACCTCGGCCGGACTCCCTGCGGATGGAACCTGAATAGGCGATAAACTTGGACTAGAGGCTTAAGTGTTTAGGTAGGTCGTGGTCTACACCCACGTCGGCTTTCGCTTGAAGTCTGCCGAGCACATATCGTGTGCAGACGCTAAGTGGTGGAAACATGTATGAAGAAGTACACCTCTGCAGGGTTATCATGATCTATTCGAATAGCCGCGTCCGCGGTAAAGGACTACTTGGTTGCCTATACAGTTCATAGACAAGTAAATGGAAACTGCTAAAAGCCTCAAGATAAGTGTGAGTGCCGAGGATGGCTTTTTCATAGGAAGACGGAGGTGGATCCTCGGTAGTGTATTGAAGTGGTGAGTAGTGGACTCGTGTGCGCAAAACCATTTCAAGTTGGAGTATCGTAGGATAGTCTAGCCAAGAGTCAAAGCTGGCTTGCTGCAATAACTCCACCAACCCTTCTTGATAATATGCATGTATGTAGGATCTGATGTAAGTCTTGCTGAGTACCTTTGTACTCATGTTGCTATAATCTACATTTTTACAGAAGACGCTGCAACCCCTTCTGATGGGTTCTATGTAGACGTTGACATCAACGAGTAGGCTAAAGACCCAGGTGGTGACCCTGAGCTTGTGAAGGACCTTGTAGTATAGCTAGGCTTCCCAAGCCTCTTTTATTTTACTAGTTGTCTGTACTCAGACAAGTTACTTCCGCTGCT
>NW_021193106.1:0-1193 GCF_002162155.2 Triticum dicoccoides | reverse complement strand
TTTCCCTGTCTCCGCCGCGATCTCCGGTATCCTTCCTCGATCAGGGGCGTCGTGGCGCTCGTCGGTCTGAGGCGGGGCAAGGGAAGGAGGAGGTCCTAGGGTTTCTGCAAGGCCCGAGTCGTTTTTGATCGGGTTAGGGTTCGATATATCATGGCGTCGGGCGGTGCTTCACGGTCTCGCTCGAGCGGAGCGATGGAGCCAGACGACGTGACAACACTGATGAAGGAGCTCGGTCTTCGGGAGGAGGATCTCGACGACGTGGTTTTTGATGAGAAGGAGGCACCGGCCGAGGCGGCGCGCTGGATAGCTTTGGCTAGGGTTCACTCGTCGAAGACATACAACCAATATTGGTTCTTTGAAAAATGTGAGAGCCGCGTGGGATCTAGCCCAAGAGGTCTAGTGCAAGCCTCTGGAAGATAACCTGTACACTGTGCAGTTCTCCTGTTTGGGGATTGGGAAAGAGTAACGAGGGACGGCCCGTGGCACTTCCGAGGAGATGCCGTCATACTCAAGCCGTATGATGGTTTGACAAAGCCTTCCACGATTCAGCTTGACACTATAGAGATCTGGGTGCAGATCCATGATGTCCCACCGCTGTATGCTCATCTTGTTCCTTCTCTAGCAGCAAAGGTTGGCGAAGTCATCTACTCTGAACCCCAATCGCAAGATTCCACTGCCAATTTCCATCGAGTTTGGGTCCGGATCAATGTCAACAAGCCAATGAAGAATGCAATTTCTATTATAAGAGAGGGGAAGCGCCAGATCTACGGGATTAAGTATGGGAAACTTCCGGACGGGTGTGCGGTTTGTGGCATGTTGGGACACTAGTTCAAAGACCATGGTAACTGTATACACCCTCCGTCGGCGTTGGTCTTCAAAGATCTCAGGGCCTCGTGGGTCATGCGCACTAGACAAGGCCCGGGAGGGGGACGCGGAAGAAGAGGAGGATGGCAGGGAGGCCACGGTGGCCGTGGAGCCGGGCCCCGTTCTGATCAAGATCATGGTAACGATGGGAAGGACAAATTGGGCACTACATCCGATGCCGTCATAGGATGACGCAGATAACAAGAGAAAGAGGGCGCTGGCCCCTACGCATCTAGTGAAGCAATCTGTAAACAACGAAGCAAACGGGGCTGGTCTTGGGATGATGTTAGCCCTAACCTCATCCCCATCTATTCCTTAGAGCCCAAGAA
>NW_021193105.1:0-1047 GCF_002162155.2 Triticum dicoccoides | reverse complement strand
GAACGTGCGAGGACGTCGCGCCTTAGCAATCGCTAAACCAACTCCGAGAGGTTATTGACCACGCCGGAGCATGATCAACCTGACCACGAGGGTCTGTTTCCTGCGAGCAACCGAAGAACAAGCAAGAAACTAAGATTGCAATCTGGATATTGCGAATATAAGATGAAAGCTTTATTGATCAAGGTGGGGTTCTGTGACGCCTTTGTCTGGTCGTTGAACACAAACGAAGTACGCGAAGTTGCAGCTATGGCGAACTTTTAATCTAAACAAAACCCAAAGTCTAAACGATGCCCTAAGGGCTGTATATATGGAGGAAGAGGGGGCAATTTCGTGGCCCTTGGTGGAGGGGTCCGAAATCAACCCTATCTCTTGTTTCCCCACACATACGGACTCTAAAAATAGCCTATACTTATGTATTTCGAAATTACATGGGCCTGGCCCAATAATAAGGTGACGCAACACCTAAAATAGCCTCAGGACGAAATTTAGGAAGTGGCATCTTGTATATTTCGTCCAAGGCTTCATGCACCCATTATGGTGGCTTCAAAGTCCTGAAATCATCACTTGTAACTCCGTTCTTGTTCCCCTTGCGCACGCCATCATCTCCATGCTTGTTCTTGCTCCAATGTTCATCCTTCTCCAAGCTAGGCCCTTCATTTGTAAGCAAAACAAATGTATCCAATTTAGGCAGCATCATATGCTCATGAACATTAGAATCATTACCAAGAAACGGAAGTACCTGGTAATTTAGTTGGCGTGCACGAGCTCTAGTAATTGGTCCAGTATGTATAGCAGTAGGGGCTGTGGGTGTAACAATTGTATTGATGTCCTCATCAACTAACTTTTCTGTAGGCCGACCTTCATCATGGACACCACGTGCATCTTCTACTTCAACTGCACCAGCACCTCCATCCGGTGCCACCTCCAGCCGTGATACAAGAAAACAGGCACAACCACCATTATCTGCCAAGAGCGCACCTGCGGGGCCTGCACAGCGTTCTTCTTCCATGGCATCAACAGGGCACACAAGTGATATTATTTGTCGTC
>NW_021193104.1:0-1117 GCF_002162155.2 Triticum dicoccoides | reverse complement strand
ACCTGAGCCCCTGGCGCCTCCCTCCCTCCCGTGACACCTCCTCCTCTCCCGTAGGTGCTTGGCGAAGCCCTGCAGGATTGCCACGCTCCTCCACCACCACCACGCCGTTGTGCTGCTGTTGGGTGGAGTCTTCCTCAACCTCTCCCTCTCTTCTTGCTGGATCAAGGCGTGGGAGACGTCACCGGGCTGTACGTGTGTTGAACGCGGAGGTGCCGTCCGTTCGGCACTTGATCATCGGTGATCTGAATCACGACGAGTACGACTCCATCAACCCCGTTCACTTGAACGCTTCCGCTTAGCGATCTACAAGGGTATGTAGATGCAAACTCTCCTCCCTTTCTACTCGTTGCTGGTCTCTCCATAGATAGATCTTGGTGATACGCGTAGGAAAATTTTGAATTTCTGCTACGTTCCCCAACAGTGGCATCATGAGCTAGGTCTATTGCGTAGATTCTTTGCACGAGTAGAACACAAAGTAGTTGTGGGCGTTGATGTTGTTCAATATGCTTACCGTTACTAGTCCAATCTTGTTTCAATGGTATTGTGGGATGAAGCGGCCCGGACCGACCTTACATGTACTCTTACGTGAGACAGGTTCCACCGATTGACATGCACTTGGTGCATAAGGTGGCTAGCGGGTGCGAGTCTCTCCCACTTTAGTCGGAACGGATTCGATGAAAAGGGTCCTTATGAAGGGTAAATAGCAATTGGCATATCACGTTGTGGTCTTGCGTAGGTAAGAAACGTTCTTGCTAGAAACCCATAGCAGCCACGTAAAACATGCAAACAACAATTAGAGGACGTCTAACTTGTTTTTGCAGGGTATGCTATGTGATGTGATATGGCCAAGAAGAATGTGATGAATGATATGTGATGTATGAGATTGATCATGTTCTTGTAATAGGATTCACGACTTGCATGTCGATGAGTATGACAACCGGCAGGAGCCATAGGAGTTGTCTTTATTTTTTGTATGACCTGCGTGTCATTGAAGAACGCCATGTAACTTACTTTACTTTATTGCTAAACGCGTTAGCCATAGAAGTAGAAGTAGTCGTTGGCGTGACAACTTCATGAAGACACGATGATGGAGATCATGATGATGGAGATCATGGTG
>NW_021193103.1:0-943 GCF_002162155.2 Triticum dicoccoides | reverse complement strand
TTTTGGGGTCCCGGAGTGATTTCCACGATTAACGAACCCTGGAGTGCATTTACGTGTCGGTCATCAACACTCGCAGTTTTGGCCGATTCTACCCTGTTTCTTGGATTATTACTCACCGTTTTGGGGTCCCGAAGCGATTTCCATAATTGTTGAACCCCAAGGTCCGCTTATGTGTCGGTCATCAACACTGGCAGTTTCGGCCGATTCTGGCCCGTTTGATGGACTATTAGTCACTGTTTTGGGGTCCCGCAGTGGTTTCCATGGTTAGCGAACCCTGTGGTGTGTTTACGTGTCGGTCATCAACACTCGCAGTTTTGGCCGTTTCTGGCCCGTTTCTTGGATTATTACTCACCTTTTTGGGGCCCCGAAGCGATTTCCATAATTGTTTAACCCCAAGGTCCGCTTACGTGTCGGTCATCAACACTGGCTGTTTTGGCCGATTCTAGCCCGTTTGATGGACTATTAGTCACTGTTTTGGGGTCCCGGAGTGGTTTCCATGGTTAACGAACCCTATGGTACGTTTACGTGTCGGTCATCAACACTCGTAATTTTGGCCGATTCTGACCCATTTCTTGGATTGTTACTCACCGTTTTGGGGTCCCGAAGCGATTTCCATAATTGTTGAACCACAAGGTGCGCTTACGTGTCGGTCATCCACACTGGCAGTTTTGGCCTATTCTGGCCCATTTCATGAACTCACTATTTTGGGGTACTAGAGTGATTTCCACGATTAACAAACCCTGGGGTGCGTTTACGTGTTGGTCATCAACTTTGGCAGTTTTGGCCGATTCTGGCCCATTTCGTGGACTATTACTCACTATTTTGGGGTCCCGGAGTGATTTCCACGATTAACGAACCCTGGAGTGCATTTACGTGTCGGTCATCAACACTCACAGTTTTGGCCGATTCGGGCCCGTTTCTTGGATTATTACTCACCAATTTG
>NW_021193102.1:0-1762 GCF_002162155.2 Triticum dicoccoides | reverse complement strand
GTTTAGATCGAGTCTGCTCTTCATACCTATAGTCCACGAAAAAGCCACAAAAAAAATTTAGGGTTAGTTCATCATATCCGAACCAATCTGAGCCTTGCATAATCTTTTTAGGGTTTTGCTTTGTTGAATTTGCGGTTGCATCGTCGTGTCTAGTTGCTGGTCTTAGAGTCTAGTCTTTTAGAGTTTCGAGTTCTGGTCATAAGTTGTCACGCCGCCGCCGCACCATCATCATCGCCCCTGCCATCTACCACCACCGCACCGAATCCATATCCATATACCACCACCAATCCGTGTCCATATACCACCACCGATCCATATCCATATACTACCACCGCTACCACCACCGCTGCCATATACCACCACCATATATCCACCACCAATCCGAGTTCTTTGCTTATTAGGTTTGTTTTCGGGATCCATCTAGATTCCGATTCGTGTTTCCTTGCCGGAGTAGGTTTCCTTGCCGGAGTAGGTTTCGGAGAAAAAAAAAGAGTCGGGTAGCCACGCTCCGTTTAGGCCCAAAATTTTTCGAAAACGCATTTTTCGAAAAAATTTCTGGCTATCCTATTTTTAGGTGTTTCTGAGTGTTTTGAGACAGGTGCCATTATAGGAAGTTTTTTTTGACCCGTTTCCAGTTTTTGGGTCCGGGCAGCCGAAAAAAAAAATTGGTCGAAAAAATTTCGTGCCCATCCTGTCAGTTTGAGCTAGGAAAAGTTTTGAGACACTCGCCATTATAGTGATTTTTCGCAAAAAAAAAAAGCAGCGAAAAAAAAAAGAGCGCAAAAAAAAAGAGCGAAAAAAATAATTCTGAGTGTGCTTTTCCCTTGTTTACGTGTCGCGCCGTGATTTTGTTAGTGTTCTAGGCTCGCGTCTCTAGCACAGTCTAGCCTAGGACCAGCACAGTACCGTCGTTGAGCGTTTATTCAACTTTGCATCTCTGAATTGATTATTGCTGATCCTTTTTGCTACCATATTATAAGCCTTCCCAGCTCCACATACATCTACGTCGTGCGTTTGACTCTCCCTGGTAATCGATCTATCCAAGCTTTGAGAGTTTTTGACTACAACGGTTGCCGATCACCGCCTGCTGCTGGGTAAGAACTGGTAAGAATTTGAGATTTGCTTGACGGATTTGTGACACCCACCACCACCACTTGTTCGTAGTCTGTAGGATCATATTCTTGTGTGTTTCTATTGCTGCTAACCAGGCCAGGATCACAAGCCGACGAGATTGACTGGGAGAATTTATCGAACAAGGAGCTTCATGATAAGTTTCAGCAAATGATGACTGAACAGGTGCAAGATGTGCTGAACAATTTTGAAGAGGCCATGGAGAAGATCACTGGCTTTGAGAAGACGTTCGCAACAAAGCTCGATAACAAGTTTAATGAATTGCTCGCGCGTCTTCCACCACCACCACCCGCTGCACCTAACGCACCTCTCCAACAACAACAACAACGACTACCTCCACGTCGCGAAGCAGACCTCCGCCGAGCAAGCCGTGTTCCTCTTGCGTTTGGCCAAACTGTTGGTGCTGCTGTTGATACTTCTGTGGCTCCTGCTGCTGATGCGGAGGAGGATGATTATGTGGGAGATTATGAGGATGAGGTTGATCAAAATCAACACTATGTGCAGCCACCTGTACCACCACCAGCAGGTCGACCTCAGGTATATATTCGTAATGGTAGGCCTGCACCACCACCTCAGGTACGAGATGATGTCCATATTCCTAAACTGAAATTGAATATTCCACCATTTGAGG
>NW_021193101.1:0-1707 GCF_002162155.2 Triticum dicoccoides | reverse complement strand
ACCTGCAATCCTAAATGCTTAGTATAGGATGCTAGTTTATCATCATTGGCCCTACATTCTTGTCAGTCTGCCTTGCTATACTATCGGGCCGTGATCACTTGGGAGGTGATCACGGGTATATACTATACATACATACATACTATACAGATGGTGACTAAAGTCGGGTCAGCTCATTGAGTACCCGCAAGTGATTCTGACGAGGGGGCTGAAAGGACAGGTGGCTCCATCCCGGTAGAGGTGGGCCTGGGTTCCCGACGGCCCTCGACTGTTACTTTGTGGCGGAGCGACAGGGCAGGTTGAGACCACCTAGGAGACAGGTGGGCCTGGCCCTGTTCGGTGTTCGCGGATACTTAACACGCTTAACGAGATCTTGGTATTTGATCTGAGTCGGCTACGAGCCTATACGCACTAACCATCTACGTGGGAGTAGTTATGGGTATCCCGACATCGTGGTATCAGCCGAAGCACTTCAGACGTCAGCGACGGAGCGGCGCGCGCCGGATTGGAACGTAAGCCTGCTCTTGTATTAAGGGGGCTAGTTCTGCTTCCGGCCGCCCTCGCAACATGCAGGTGTGCTATGGGAGATGGGCCCAGACCCCTGTGCGCTTAGGTTTAGACCGGCGTGCTGGCCTCTCTGTTTTGCCTAGGTGGGGCTGCGACGTGTTGATCTTCCGCGGCCGGGCATGACCCAGGAAAGTGTGTCCGGCCAAATGGGATCAAGCGTGTTGGGTTATGTGGTGCACCCCTGCAGGGAAGTTAATCTATTCGAATAGCCGTGATCTTCGGTAACAGGACGACTTGGAGTTGTACCTTGACCTTATGACAACTAGAACCGGATACTTAATAAAACACACCCTTCCAAGTGCCAGATACAACCGGTGGTCGCTCTACCTCAGGGATATGAGGAGGGGATCGCCGGGTAGGATTATGCTATGAGATGTTACTTCGAGATGCTACTTGGAGGACTTCGACCTACCCTCTTCTGCCTGTTGCAAGACGAAGGTGACCAGAAGCGTAGTCTTTGATAAGACTAGCTATCCCCCTCTTATTCTGGCATTCTGCAGTTCAGTCCACTGATATGGCCTCCTTACACATATACCCATGCATATGTAGTGTAGTTCCTTGCTTGCGAGTACTTTGGATGAGTACTCACGGTTGCTTTCTCCCCCCTTTTCCCCTTTCCTCTCTTCCTGGTTGTCGCAACCAGATGCTGGAGTCCAGGAGCCAGACGCCACCGTCGACGACGACCCCTCCTACACCGGAGGTGCCTACTACTACGTGCTGCCCGCTGACGATGACCTGGAGTAGTTTAGGAGGATCCCAGGCAGGAGGCCTGCGCCTCTTTCGATCTGTATCCCAGTTTGTGCTAGCCTTCTTAAGGCAACTTGTTTAACTTATGTCTGTACTCAGATATTGTTGCTTCCGCTGACTCGTCTATGATCGAGCACTTGTATTCGAGCCCTCGAGGCCCCTGGCTTGTATTATGATGCTTGTATGACTTATTTTATTTGTAGAGTTGTGTTGTGATATCTTCCCGTGAGTCCCTGATCTTGATCGTACACATTTGCGTGCATGATTAGTGTACGATTGAATCGGGGGCGTCACAAGTTGGTATCAGAGCCGACTGCCTGTAGGAATCCCCCTTTCCAACTCCTTGGCCGAAGTCGAGTCTAGTCGTTGAAAAACTTTTACTAACATGGCTGTGTG